>NC_052148.1:3329493-3402159 GCF_902713615.1 Scyliorhinus canicula
TCCTCCAAACCACACACATTCTCCAAACCACAACACACTCTCTCCAAACCACAACACTCTCTCCAAACCACAACACCCTCGCTCCTAACCACAAGGCTCTCTCTCTCGAAACCACAACACTCTCTCCAACCGCAACACTCTCTCCAAACTACAGCACACTCTCTCCAAACCACAACACACTCTCTGCAAATCACAACACGATCTTTCCAAAACACAACACACTCTCCAAAGCACAGCACACTCTATCCAAACCATGAACAATCTCTAAAAACCACAACCCACTCTCCAATCTACAATACACACTCTCCAAACTATTACACACACTCTCCAAACCCCAACACTCTATACACACCACAACAATCTCTCCAAACCACAACACTCTCTCCAAACCACAACACACTCTCTCCAAACTACCACACACTCTCTCCAAACCACAACAAACTCTCTCCAAAGCACAACACCCTCTGTCCAAACCACAACAACCTCTCTCCAAACCACAAAACACACTCTCCAAACCATAACCATCTCTCCAAGGCTTAACACACTCTCTTTAAACAACAACACACTCTCTCCAAAAAACAACACACTCTCACCAGACCACAAGACACCATCTTCAAACCACAACACTCTCTCCAAACCACAACACCCTCACTCCACACCACAACACCCTCGCTCCAAACCACAAAACGCTATCCAAACCACAACACACTCTCTCCAAACCAGGACACACTCTCCAAACCACAACCCACACTCTCCAAACCACAACACACTCTCCAAACGACAACACTCTCTCGAAACCACAACACTCTCTCCAAATCCCAACATTCTCTACAAACTACAACATTCTCTCCGAACTAGAACAGTCTCTCCAAACCACAATACTCTCTCCAATCCACAGCAATCTCTCCAAATCTCAACACACTTTCTTCACTCTCTTTAAACCACAACATACTCTCCTAAAAACAACTCATTGTTCAAATCACAACACATTCTCTCCAAACTACAAACTCACCAAACCAAAGCACACAGAGGTTGGTTTAGCATACTGAGCTAAATCGCTGTCTTTTAATGCAGACCAAGGCACACCAGCATCACGGTTCAATTCCCGTACGCGCTTCCCCGAACAATCACCAAACCACAACACATACTCTCTCCAAACCACAACACACACTCTCCAAATCAAAACTCACTCTCTCCAAACCATAACACTCTCTCCAAACCACAACACACTCTCTGCAAATCACAACACACTCTCTCCAAATCAAAACTCACTCTCTCCAAACAACAACACATTCTCCAAACCACAACACCCTCGCTCCTAACCACAATGCTCTCTCTCGAAACCACAACAATCTCTCCAAACCGCAACACACTCTCTCCAAACCACAACACACTCTCTCCAAACAACAACACACTCTCCAAACCACAACACACTCTCTCCAAACCACAACACACTCTCTCCAAACCACAACACACTCTCTCCAAACCACAACAAACTCTGAAAACCACATCCCACTCTCTAAACCACAACACAATCTCTGCAAAACACAACATAAACTCTCCAAACCACAACAAGCTCTATCTAAACTACATACTCTCTCCAAAGCACAACACCCTCTGTCCAAACCACAACAACATCTCGCCAAAGCATAACACACACTCTCCAAACCATAACAATCTCTCCAAGGCATAACACACTCTCTTTAAACAACAACACACTCTCTCCAAAAAACAACACACTCTCACCAAACCACAAGACACCATCTTCAAACCACAACACTCTCTCCAAACCACTACACACTGTCTTCAAACAGCAAATATCTCTCTCCACACCGCAACACCATCGCTCCAAACCACAACCCACACTCCCCAAACCACAACACACTCTCTACAAATCACAACACACTTTCCAAACGACAACACACTCTCCAAACCACAACTCACTCTCTCCAAACAACAACACTCTCTCTCCAAACCACAACACTCTCTCTCCAAACCACAACACTCTCTCTCCAAAGTAGAACACGCTCTCTCCAAACCACAACACTCTCCCTAAAGCACAACACACTCTCCAAACCACAATACTCTCTCCAATCCACAGCAATCTCTCCAAATCACAACACACTCTCTTCACTCTCTTCAAACCACAACACACTCTCCTAAAAACAACTCATTGTTCAAACCACAACACATTCTCTCCAAACCACTATAAACTCGACAAACCAAAGCACACAGAGCATGGTTTAGCATACTGGGCTAAATCATTGGCTTTTATTGCAGACCAAGGCATACCAGCATCACGGTTCAATTCACGTACGCGCCTCCCCGAACAGGCGCCGGATTGTGGCGACAAAGGGCATTTCACAGTAACTTCAATGAAGCCTATTCGTGACAATAAGCGATTTTAATTTTTCATTTCATTTCATTTTTCATTTTAATTTCACTCTCTCCAAATATCAACACACTCCACCCACAGTACACACTTTCCAAACCCTAACAATCTCTCACAACCATAACACTATCTCCAAACCACAAGACTCGCTCCAAAGCACAACATACTCTCTCGAAACCACACACCCTCTCTCCAAACCACAACACACTTTCTGCAAAACACAACACACTCTCTCCAAACCACAACACACTCTCAAAACCACAACACGCTCAATCCAAACCATATCACTCCCACCAAACCACAGCACACTCTCTCCAAACCACAACACAATCTCCAAACCACAACATGCTCTTTCCAAACCACATCACACTCTCCAAAGCACAACACACTCTATCCAAATCACAACACACTCTCACCAAACCACAACACACACTCACCAAACCACAACAGACCCTCTCCAAACTACAACACTCACTCTCAAAAGCACAACACACACTCTACAAACCACAAAACTCTCTCCAAACCACAAAACTCTCTCCAAACCACAACACACTATATGCAAACGACAACAGACCCTCTCCAAACTACAACACACTCTCTAATCAACAACACATTGACGCTAATTCACAGCAATCTCTCGAAACCATAACACTCTCTCCAAACCACAGCACTCTCTCCAAAGCACAACAGACCCTCTACAACCAACAACACACTCACTCCAAATCACAACACTCTTAAAACCACAATAGTCTCTCCTAAAGACAGCACTGTCTCCAAACCACAACACAATCAGCCCAAAAAGCAACACATTTTCTCCAATCAACAAGACACTCACTTCAAACCGCAACAAACTCACTCCAAATCACAACAATCTCTCCAAACCACAATACTCTCTCGGAACCACAACACACTGTGCAAACCACAAAACTCTCTCCATGCCAAAATTATCTCTCCGAACCACAACTCACCTTCTACAAGCAACAACACTCTCTCCAAACCACAAGACTCTCTTCAAACCACAACACACCCTCTTCAATTCACAACTGAATCTCCAAAGCACAATATATTCCCTCCAAACAACAAACTGCAACAATCTGCCTGCAAGCCATAACGCCCACTCTCTAATCTACAACAAACTCTCCAAACCACAACACAAGCTCCCCAAACGACAACACGCTCTCCGTACCACAACACACTCTCTACAAACCACAGCACACTCTCTCCAAATCACAAAACACTCGCTCCAAAACACAACACGATATTTCTAAAACACAACACACTCTCCAAAGCACAGCACACTCTATCCAAACCATGAACAATCTCTAAAAACCACAACCCACTCTCCAATCTACAATACACACTCTCCAAATCATTACACACGCTCTCCAAACACCAACACTCTATACACACCACAACACTCTCTCCAAACCACAACACTCTCTCTCCAAACTACCACACACTCTCTCCAACCCACAACATACTCTCTCCAAAGCAAAACACCCTCTGTCCAAACCACAACAACATCTCTCCAAAGCACAACACACACTCTCCAAACCATAACAATCTCTCCAAGGCATAACACACTCTCTTTAAACAACAACACACTCTCTCCAAAAAACAACACACTCTCTCCAAACCACAACTCACTCTCACCAAACAACAACACTCTCTCTCCAAATCACAGCACTCTTTCCCCAAACCACAACACTCTCTCTCCAAACCACAACACTCTCTCCAAACTAGAACAGTCTCTCCAAACCACAATACTCTCTCCAATCCACAGCAATCTCTCCAAATCACAACACACTTTCTTCACTCTCTTCAAACCACAACACACTCTCCGAAAAACAACTCATTTTTCAAACCACAACACATTCTCTCCAAACCACTGCAAACTCGACAAACCAAAGCCGACAGAGGCTGGTTTAGCATACTGGGCTTAATCGTTGGCTTTTAATGCAGACCAAGGCATACCAGCATCACTGTTCAATTCACGTACACGCCTCCCCGAACAGGCGCCGGATTGTGGCGACAAAGGGCATTTCACAGTAACTTCAATGAAGCCTATTCGTGACAATAAGCGATTTTAATTTTTCATTTCATTTCATTTTCCATTTTAATTTCACTCTCTCCAAATATCAACACACTCTCTCCACCCACAGCACACACTTTCCAAACCCTAACACTCTCTCACAACCATAACACTATCTTCAAACCATAAGACTCCCTCCAAAGCACAACACACTCTCTCCAAACCGCAACACACTCTCCCGAAACCACACACCCTCTCTCCAAACCACAACACACTCTCTCCAAACCACATCCCACTCTCTAAACCACAACACAATCTCTGCAAACCACAACACACTTTCTGCAAACCACATCCCACTCTCTAAACCACAACACAATCTCTGCAAACCAGAACATAAACTCTCCAAACCACAACAAGCTCTATCTAAACTACAACACACACTGTACAAAGCATAACACACTCTCTCCAAACCACAACACTCTCTCCATACGTCAACGCTCTCTCTAAACCGCAATACTCTCTCCAAACCACGACACAGTATCTTCAAAAAACAACACTCTTTCCAGACCACAACACACTCTCTCCAAACCACAACACACTGTGCAAACCACAAAACTCTCTCCATGCCACAATTATCTCTCCGAACCACAACTCACTTTCTACAAGCCACAACACTCTCTCCAAACCACAAGGCTCTCTCCAAACCACAACACACCCTCTTCAATTCACAACTGAATCTCCAAAGCACAATATATTCTCTCCAAACAACAAAATGCAACAATCTGCCTGCAAGCCATAACACCCACTCTCTAATCTACAACAAACTCTCCAAACTACAACACGCTCACCGTACCACAACACACTCTCTACAAACCACAGCACACTCTCTCCAAATCACAAAACACTCGCTCCGAAACACAACACGATCTTTCCAAAACACAACACACTCTCCAAAGCACAGCACACTCTATCCAAACCATGAACAATCTCTAAAAACCACAACCCACTCTCCAATCTACAATACACACTCTCCAAATCATTACACACGCTCTCCAAACACCAACACTCTATACACACCACAACACACTCTCCAAACCACAACACTCTCTCTCCAAACTACCACACACTCTCTCCAACCCACAACATACTCTCTCCAAAGCAAAACACCCTCTGTCCAAACCACAACAACATTTCTCCAAAGCACAACACACACTCTCCAAACCATAACAATCTCTCCAAGGCATAACACACTCTCTTTAAACAACAACACACTCTCTCCAAAAAACAACACACTCTCTCCAAACCACAACTCACTCTCTCCAAACAACAACACTCTCTCTCCAAACCACAACACTCTCTCCAAACTAGAACAGTCTCTCCAAACCACAATACTCTCTCCAATCCACAGCAATCTCTCCAAATCACAACACACTTTCTTCACTCTCTTCAAACCACAACACACTCTCCGAAAAACAACTCATTTTTCAAACCACAACACATTCTCTCCAAACCACTGCAAACTCGACAAACCAAAGCCGACAGAGGCTGGTTTAGCATACTGGGCTTAATCGTTGGCTTTTAATGCAGGCCAAGGCATACCAGCATCACTGTTCAATTCACGTACACGCCTCCCCGAACAGGCGCCGGATTGTGGCGACAAAGGGCATTTCACAGTAACTTCAATGAAGCCTATTCGTGACAATAAGCGATTTTAATTTTTCATTTCATTTCATTTTTCATTTTAATTTCACTCTCTCCAAATATCAACACACTCTCTCCACCCACAGCACACACTTTCCAAACCCTAACACTCTCTCACAACCATAACACTATCTCCAAACCATAAGACTCCCTCCAAAGCACAACACACTCTCTCCAAACCGCAACACACTCGCCTGAAACCACACACCCTCTCTCCAAACCACAACACACTCTCTCCAAACCACATCCCACTCTCTAAACCACAACACAATCTCTGCAAACCACAACACACTTTCTGCAAACCACATCCCACTCTCTAAACCACAACACAATCTCTGCAAACCACAACATAAACTCTCCAAACCACAACAAGCTCTATCTAAACAACAACACACACTGTACAAAGCATAACACACTCTCTCCAAACCACAACACTCTCTCCATACGTCAACGCTCTCTCTAAACCGCAATACTCTCTCCAAACCACGACACAGTATCTTCAAAAAACAACACTCTTTCAAGACCACAACACACTCTCTTCAAACCACAACACACTGTGCAAACCACAAAACTCTCTCCATGCCACAATTATCTCTCCGAACCACAACTCACTTTCGACAAGCCACAACACTCTCTCCAAACCACAAGGCTCTCTCCAAACCACAACACTCCCTCTTCAATTCACAACTGAATCTCCAAAGCACAATATATTCTCTCCAAACAACAAAATGCAACAATCTGCCTGCAAGCCATAACACCCACTCTCTAATCTACAACAAACTCTCCAAACCACAACACAAGCTCTCCAAACCACAACACGCTCACCGTACCATAACACACTCTCTACAAACCACAGCGCACTCTCTCCAAATCACAAAACACTCGCTCCGAAACACAGCACGATATTTCCAAAACACAACACACTCTCCAAAGCACAGCACACTCTATCCAAACCACGAACAATCTCTAAAAACCACAACCCACTCTCCAATCTACAATACACACTCTCCAAACCATTACACACGCTCTCTAAACCCCAACACTCAATACACACCACAACACTCTCTCCAAACCACAACACACTCTCTCCAAACTACCACACACTCTCTCCAACCCACAACATACTCTCTCCAAAGCACAACACCCTCTGTCCAAACCACAACAACATCTCGCCAAAGCATAACACACACTCTCCAAACCATAACAATCTCTCCAAGGCATAACACACTCTCTTTAAACAACAACACACTCTCTCCAAAAAACAACACACTCTCACCAAACCACAAGACACCATCTTCAAACCACAACACTCTCTCCAAACCACTACACACTGTCTTCAAACAGCAACTATCTCTCTCCACACCACAACACTCTCGCTCCAAACCACAACCCACACTCCCCAAACCACAACACACTCTCTACAAATCACAACACACTTTCCAAACGACAACACACTCTCCAAACCACAACTCACTCTCTCCAAACAACAACACTCTCTCTCCAAACCACAACACTCTCTCTCCAAACAACAACACTCTCTCCAAACTAGAACACGCTCTCTCCAAACCACAACACTCTCCCTAAAGCACAACACACTCTCCAAACCACAATACTCTCTCCAATCCACAGCAATCTCTCCAAATCACAACACAGTCTCTTCACTCTCTTCAAACCACAACACACTCTCCTAAAAACAACTCATTGTTCAAACCACAACACATTCTCTCCAAACCACTACAAACTCGACAAACCAAAGCACACAGAGCATGGTTTAGCATACTGGGCTAAAACATTGGCTTTTAATGCAGACCAAGGCATACCAGCATCACGGTTCAATTCACGTTCGCGCCTCCCCGAACAGGCGCCGGATTGTGGCGACAAAGGGCATTTCACAGTAACTTCAATGAAGCCTATTCATGACAATAAGCGATTTTAATTTTTCATTTCATTTCATTTTTCATTTTAATTTCACTCTCTCCAAATATCAACACACTCTCTCCACCCACAGTACACACTTTCCAAACATTAACACTCTCTCACAACCATAACACTATCTCTAAACCACAAGACTCTCTCCAAAGCACAACACACTCTCTCCAAACCACAACATACTCTCTCGAACCACACACCCTCTCTCCAAACCACAACACACTTTCTCAAAACCACAACACACTCTCTCCAAACCACAACACACTCTCTCCAAACCACAACACACTTTCTGCAAACCACAACACACTCTCAAAACCACAACACGCTCAATCCAAACCATATCACTCCCACCAAACCACAGCACACTCTCTCCAAACCACAACAAAATCTCCAAACCACAACATGCTCTTTCCAAACCACATCACTCTCTCCAAACCACAACCCACACTCCCCAAACCACAGCACACTCTCTACAAACCACAACACACTTTCCAAACGACAACACACTCTCCAAACCACAACTCACTCTCTCCAAACCACAACACTCTCTCCAAACCACAACACTCCCTCTCCAAACCACAACACACTCTCTCCAAACCACAACACTCTCTCCAAACTAGAACAGTCTCTCCAAACCACAATACTCTCTCCAATCCACAGCAATCTCTCCAAATCACAACACACTTTCTTCACTCTCTTCAAACCACAACACACTCTCCTAAAAACAACTCATTGTTCAAACCACAACATATTGTCTCAAAACCACTACAAACTCGCCAAACCAAAGCACACAGAGCATGGTTTAGCATACTGGGCTAAATCGTTGGCTTTTAATGCAGACCAAGGCATACCAGCATCACGGTTCAATTCACGTACGCGCCTCCCCGAACAGGCGCCGGATTGTGGCGACAAAGGGCATTTCACAGTAACCTCAATGAAGCCTATTCATGACAATAAGCGATTTTAATTTTTCATTTCATTTCATTTTTCATTTTAATTTCACCCTCTCCAAATATCAACACACTCTCTCCACCCACAGTACACACTTTCCAAACCCTAACACTCTCTCACAACCATAACACTATCTCCAAACCACAAGACTCGCTCCAAAGCACAACACACTCTCTCCAAACCACAACATACTCTCTCGAAACCACACACCCTCTCTCCAAACCACAACACACTTTCTGCAAAACCACAACACACTCTCTCCAAACCACAACACACTTTCTGCAAAACACAACACACTCTCTCCAAACCACAACATACTCTCCGAAACCACACACCCTCTCTCCAAACCACAACACACTTTCTGCAAAACACAACACACTCTCTCCAAACCACAACACACTCTCAAAACCACAACACGCTCAATCCAAACCATATCACTCCCACCAAACCACAGCACACTCTCTCCAAACCACATCACACTCTCCAAACCACATCACACTCTCCAAACCACATCACACTCTCTCCAAACCACAACAGACCCTCTCCAAACTACAACACTCACTCTCAAAAGAACAACACACACTCTACAAACCACAAAACTCTCTCCAAACCACAAAACTCTCTCCAAACCACAACACACTATATGCAAACGACAACAGACCCTCTCCAAACTACAACACACTCTCTAATCAACAACACATTGACGCTAATTCACAGCAATCTCTCGAAACCATAACACTCTCTCCAAACCACAGCACTCTCTCCAAAGCACAACATACCCTCTACAACCAACAACACACTCACTCCAAATCACAACACTCTTAAAACCACAATAGTCTCTCCTAACGACAGCACTGTCTCCAAACCACAACACAATCAGCCCAAAAAGCAACACATTTTCTCCAATCAACAAGACACTCACTTCAAACCGCAACAAACTCACTCCAAATCACAATAATCTCTCCAAACCACAATACTCTCTCGGAACCACAACACACTGTGCAAACCACAAAACTCTCTCCATGCCAAAATTATCTCTCCGAACCACAACTCACCTTCTACAAGCAACAACACTCTCTCCAAACCACAAGACTCTCTTCAAACCACAACACACCCTCTTCAATTCACAACTGAATCTCCAAAGCACAATATATTCCCTCCAAACAACAAACTGCAACAATCTGCCTGCAAGCCATAACGCCCAGTCTCTAATCTACAACAAACTCTCCAAACCACAACACAAGCTCCCCAAACGACAACACGCTCTCCGTACCACAACACACTCTCTACAAACCACAGCACACTCTCTCCAAATCACAAAACACTCGCTCCAAAACACAACACGATATTTCTAAAACACAACACACTCTCCAAAGCACAGCACACTCTATCCAAACCATGAACAATCTCTAAAAACCACAACCCACTCTCCAATCTACAATACACACTCTCCAAATCATTACACACGCTCTCCAAACACCAACACTCTATACACACCACAACACTCTCTCCAAACCACAACACTCTCTCTCCAAACTACCACACACTCTCTCCAACCCACAACATACTCTCTCCAAAGCAAAACACCCTCTGTCCAAACCACAACAACATTTCTCCAAAGCACAACACACACTCTCCAAACCATAACAATCTCTCCAAGGCATAACACACTCTCTTTAAACAACAACACACTCTCTCCAAAAAACAACACACTCTCTCCAAACCACAACTCACTCTCTCCAAACAACAACACTCTCTCTCCAAATCACAGCACTCTTTCTCCAAACCACAACACTCTCTCTCCAAACCACAACACTCTCTCCAAACTAGAACAGTCTCTCCAAACCACAATACTCTCTCCAATCCACAGCAATCTCTCCAAATCACAACACACTTTCTTCACTCTCTTCAAACCACAACACACTCTCCGAAAAACAACTCATTTTTCAAACCACAACACATTCTCTCCAAACCACTGCAAACTCGACAAACCAAAGCCGACAGAGGCTGGTTTAGCATACTGGGCTTAATCGTTGGCTTTTAATGCAGACCAAGGCATACCAGCATCACGGTTCAATTCACGTACGCGCCGCCCCGAACAGGCGCCGGATTGTGGCGACAAAGGGCATTTCACAGTAACTTCAATGAAGCCTATTCGTGACAATAAGCGATTTTAATTTTTCATTTCATTTCATTTTCCATTTTAATTTCACTCTCTCCAAATATCAACACACTCTCTCCACCCACAGCACACACTTTCCAAACCCTAACACTCTCTCACAACCATAACACTATCTTCAAACCATAAGACTCCCTCCAAAGCACAACACACTCTCTCCAAACCGCAACACACTCTCCCGAAACCACACACCCTCTCTCCAAACCACAACACACTATCTCCAAACCACATCCCACTCTCTAAACCACAACACAATCTCTGCAAACCACAACACACTTTCTGCAAACCACATCCCACTCTCTAAACCACAACACAATCTCTGCAAACCAGAACATAAACTCTCCAAACCACAACAAGCTCTATCTAAACAACAACACACACTGTACAAAGCATAACACACTGTCTCCAAACCACAACACTATCTCCATACGTCAGCGCTCTCTCTAAACCGCAATACTCTCTCCAAACCACGACACAGTATCTTCAAAAAACAACACTCTTTCAAGACCACAACACACTCTCTTCAAACCACAACACACTGTGCAAACCACAAAACTCTCTCCATGCCACAATTATCTCTCCGAACCACAACTCACTTTCGACAAGCCACAACACTCTCTCCAAACCACAAGGCTCTCTCCAAACCACAACACACCCTCTTCAATTCACAACTGAATCTCCAAAGCACAATATATTCTCTCCAAACAACAAAATGCAACAATCTGCCTGCAAGCCATAACACCAACTCTCTAATCTACAACAAACTCTCCAAACCACAACACGCTCACCGTACCACAACACACTCTCTACAAACCACAGCACACTCTCTCCAAATCACAAAACACTCGCTCCGAAACACAACACGATCTTTCCAAAACACAACACACTCTCCAAAGCACAGCACACTCTATCCAAACCATGAACAATCTCTAAAAACCACAACCCACTCTCCAATCTACAATACACACTCTCCAAATCATTACACACGCTCTCCAAACACCAACACTCTATACACACCACAACACTCTCTCCAAACCACAACACTCTCTCTCCAAACTACCACACACTCTCTCCAACCCACAACATACTCTCTCCAAAGCAAAACACCCTCTGTCCAAACCACAACAACATTTCTCCAAAGCACAACACACACTCTCCAAACCATAACAATCTCTCCAAGGCATAACACACTCTCTTTAAACAACAACACACTCTCTCCAAAAAACAACACACTCTCTCCAAACCACAACTCACTCTCTCCAAACAACAACACTCTCTCTCCAAATCACAGCACTCTTTCTCCAAACCACAACACTCTCTCTCCAAACCACAACACTCTCTCCAAACTAGAACAGTCTCTCCAAACCACAATACTCTCTCCAATCCACAGCAATCTCTCCAAATCACAACACACTTTCTTCACTCTCTTCAAACCACAACACACTCTCCGAAAAACAACTCATTTTTCAAACCACAACACATTCTCTCCAAACCACTGCAAACTCGACAAACCAAAGCCGACAGAGGCTGGTTTAGCATACTGGGCTTAATCGTTGGCTTTTAATGCAGACCAAGGCATACCAGCATCACTGTTCAATTCACGTACACGCCTCCCCGAACAGACGCCGGATTGTGGCGACAAAGGGCATTTCACAGTAACTTCAATGAAGCCTATTCGTGACAATAAGCGATTTTAATTTTTCATTTCATTTCATTTTCCATTTTAATTTCACTCTCTCCAAATATCAACACACTCTCTCCACCCACAGCACACACTTTCCAAACCCTAACACTCTCTCACAACCATAACACTATCTTCATACCATAAGACTCCCTCCAAAGCACAACACACTCTCTCCAAACCGCAACACACTCTCCCGAAACCACACACCCTCTCTCCAAACCACAACACACTCTCTCCAAACCACATCCCACTCTCTAAACCACAACACAATCTCTGCAAACCACAACACACTTTCTGCAAACCACATCCCACTCTCTAAACCACAACACAATCTCTGCAAACCAGAACATAAACTCTCCAAACCACAACAAGCTCTATCTAAACAACAACACACACTGTACAAAGCATAACACACTGTCTCCAAACCACAACACTATCTCCATACGTCAGCGCTCTCTCTAAACCGCAATACTCTCTCCAAACCACGACACAGTATCTTCAAAAAACAACACTCTTTCAAGACCACAACACACTCTCTCCAAACCACAACACACTGTGCAAACCACAAAACTCTCTCCATGCCACAATTATCTCTCCGAACCACAACTCACTTTCTACAAGCCACAACACTCTCTCCAAACCACAAGGCTCTCTCCAAACCACAACACACCCTATTCAATTCACAACTGAATCTCCAAAGCACAATATATTCTCTCCAAACAACAAAATGCAACAATCTGCCTGCAAGCCATAACACCCACTCTCTAATCTACAACAAACTCTCCAAACCACAACACGCTCACCGTACCACAACACACTCTCTACAAACCACAGCACACTCTCTCCAAATCACAAAACACTCGCTCCGAAACACAACACGATCTTTCCAAAACACAACACACTCTCCAAAGCACAGCACACTCTATCCAAACCATGAACAATCTCTAAAAACCACAACCCACTCTCCAATCTACAATACACACTCTCCAAATCATTACACACGCTCTCCAAACACCAACACTCTATACACACCACAACACTCTCTCCAAACCACAACACTCTCTCTCCAAACTACCACACACTCTCTCCAACCCACAACATACTCTCTCCAAAGCAAAACACCCTCTGTCCAAACCACAACAACATCTCTCCAAAGCACAACACACACTCTCCAAACCATAACAATCTCTCCAAGGCATAACACACTCTCTTTAAACAACAACACACTCTCTCCAAAAAACAACACACTCTCTCCAAACCACAACTCACTCTCTCCAAACAACAACACTCTCTCTCCAAACCATAACACTCTCTCTCCAAACCACAACACTCTCTCTCCAAACCACAACACTCTCTCCAAACTAGAACAGTCTCTCCAAACCACAATACTCTCTCCAATCCACAGCAATCTCTCCAAATCACAACACACTTTCTTCACTCTCTTCAAACCACAACACACTCTCCGAAAAACAACTCATTTTTCAAACCACAACACACTCTCTCCAAACGACTGCAAACTCGACAAACCAAAGCCGACAGAGGCTGGTTTAGCATACTGGGCTTAATCGTTGGCTTTTAATGCAGACCAAGGCATACCAGCATCACTGTTCAATTCACGTACACGCCTCCCCGAACAGGCGCCGGATTGTGGCGACAAAGGGCATTTCACAGTAACTTCAATGAAGCCTATTCGTGACAATAAGCGATTTTAATTTTTCATTTCATTTCATTTTCCATTTTAATTTCACTCTCTCCAAATATCAACACACTCTCTCCACCCACAGCACACACTTTCCAAACCCTAACACTCTCTCACAACCATAACACTATCTTCAAACCATAAGACTCCCTCCAAAGCACAACACACTCTCTCCAAACCGCAACACACTCTGCCGAAACCACACACCCTCTCTCCAAACCACAACACACTCTCTCCAAACCACATCCCACTCTCTAAACCACAACACAATCTCTGCAAACCACAACATACTTTCTGCAAACCACATCCCACTCTCTAAACCACAAAACAATCTCTGCAAACCAGAACATAAACTCTCCAAACCACAACTAGCTCTATCTAAACAACAACACACTGTACAAAGCATAACACACTGTCTCCAAACCACAACACTATCTCCATACGTCAGCGCTCTCTCTAAACCGCAATACTCTCTCCAAACCACGACACAGTATCTTCAAAAAACAACACTCTTTCAAGACCACAACACACTCTCTTCAAACCACAACACACTGTGCAAACCACAAAACTCTTTCCATGCCACAATTATCTCTCCGAACCACAACTCACTTTCGACAAGCCACAACACTCTCTCCAAACCACAAGGCTCTCTCCAAACCACAACACACCCTCTTCAATTCACAACTGAATCTCCAAAGCACAATATATTCTCTCCAAACAACAAAATGCAACAATCTGCCTGCAAGCCATAACACCCACTCTCTAATCTACAACAAACTCTCCAAACCACAACACAAGCTCTCCAAACCACAACACGCTCACCGTACCACAACACACTCTCTACAAACCACAGCACACTCTCTCCAAATCACAAAACACTCGCTCCGAAACGCAGCACGATATTTCCAAAACACAACACACTCTCCAAAGCACAGCACACTCTATCCAAACCATGAACAATCTCTAAAAACCACAACCCACTCTCCAATCTACAATACACACTCTCCAAACCATTACACACGCTCTCTAAACCCCAACACTCAATACACACCACAACACTCTCTCCAAACCACAACACACTCTCTCCAAACTACCACACACTCTCTCCAACCCACAACATACTCTCTCCAAAGCACAACACCCTCTGTCCAAACCACAACAACATCTCGCCAAAGCATAACACACACTCTCCAAACCATAACAATCTCTCCAAGGCATAACACACTCTCTTTAAACAACAACACACTCTCTCCAAAAAACAACACACTCTCACCAAACCACAAGACACCATCTTCAAACCACAACACTCTCTCCAAACCACTACACACTGTCTTCAAACAGCAACTATCTCTCTCCACACCACAACACTCTCGCTCCAAACCACAACCCACACTCCCCAAACCACAACACACTCTCTACAAATCACAACACACTTTACAAACGACAACACACTCTCCAAACCACAACTCACTCTCTCCAAACAACAACACTCTCTCTCCAAACCACAACACTCTCTCTCCAAACCACAACACTCTCTCCAAACTAGAACACGCTCTCTCGAACATAGAACATAGAACACTACAGCACAGAACAGGCCCTTCGGCCCTCAATGTTGTGCCGAGCCATGATCACCCTACTCAAACCCACATATCCACCCTATACCCGTAACCCAACAACCCCCCCCCCCCTTAACCTTACTTTTATTAGGACACTACGGGCAATTTAGCATGGCCAATCCACCTAACCCGCACATCTTTGGACTGTGGGAGGAAACCGGAGCACCGGGAGGAAACCCACGCACACAGGGGGAGGACGTGCAGACTCCACACAGACAGTGACCCAGCCGGGAATCGAACCTGGGACCCTGGAGCTGTGAAGCATTTATGCTAACCATCATGCTACCCTGCTGCTCCTGAAGTGCCCCTCTCCAAACCACAACACTCTCCCTAAAGCACAACACACTCTCCAAACCACAATACTCTCTCCAATCCACAGCAATCTCTCCAAATCACAACACACTCTCTTCACTCTCTTCAAACCACAACACACTCTCGTAAAAACAACTCATTGTTCAAACCACAACACATTCTCTCCAAACCACTACAAACTCGACAAACCAAAGCACACAGAGCATGGTTTAGCATACTGGGCTAAATCGTTGGCTTTTAATGCAGACCAAGGCATACCAGCATCACGGTTCAATTCACGTACGCGCCTCCCCGAACAGGCGCCGGATTGTGGCGACATAGGGCATTTCACAGTAACTTCAATGAAGCCTATTCATGACAATAAGCGATTTTAATTTTTCATTTCATTTCATTTTTCATTTTAATTTCACTCTCTCCAAATATCAACACACTCTCTCCACCCACAGTACACACTTTCCAAACCTTAACACTCTCTCACAGCCATAACACTATCTCTAAACCACAAGATTCTCTCCAAAGCACAACACACTCTCTCCAAACCACAACATACTCTCTCGAACCACACACCCTCTCTCCAAACCACAACACACTTTCTCAAAACCACAACACACTCTCTCCAAACCACAACACACTCTCTCCAAACCACAACACACTTTCTGCAAACCACAACACACTCTCAAAACCACAACACGCTCAATCCAAACCATATCACTCCCACCAAACCACAGCACACTCTCTCCAAACCACAACACAATCTCCAAACCACAACATGCTCTTTCCAAACCACATCACTCTCTCCAAACCACAACACACACTCGCCAAACCACAACAGACCCTCTCCAAACTACAACACTCTCTCCACACCACAACACCCTCGCTCCAAACCACAACCCACACTCCCCAAACCACAGCACACTCTCTACAAACCACAACACACTTTCCAAACGACAACACACTCTCCAAACCACAACTCACTCTCTCCAAACAACAACACTCTCTCTCCAAACCACAACACTCCCTCTCCAAACCACAACACACTCTCCCCAAACCACAACACTCTCTCCAAACTAGAACAGTCTCTCCAAACCACAACACTCTCTCCAATCCACAGCAATCTCTCCAAATCACAACACACTTTCTTCACTCTCTTCAAACCACAACACACTCTCCTAAAAACAACTCATTGTTCAAACCACAACACATTCTCTCAAAACCACTACAAACTCGACAAACCAAAGCACACAGAGCATGGTTTAGCATACTGGGCTAAATCGTTGGCTTTTAATGCAGACCAAGGCATACCAGCATCACGGTTCAATTCACGTACGCGCCTCCCCGAACAGGCGCCGGATTGTGGCGACAAAGGGCATTTCACAGTAACTTCAATGAAGCCTATTCGTGACAATAAGCTATTTTAATTTTTCATTTCATTTCATTTTTCATTTTAATTTCACTCTCTCCAAATATCAACACACTCTCTCCACCCACAGTACACACTTTCCAAACCCTAACACTCTCTCACAACCATAACACTATCTCCAAACCACAAGACTCGCTCCAAAGCACAACACACTCTCTCCAAACCACAACATACTCTCTCGAAACCACACACCCTCTCTCCAAACCACAACACACTTTCTGCAAAACACAACACACTCTCTCCAAACCACAACACACTCTCAAAACCACAACACGCTCAATCCAAACCATATCACTCCCACCAAACCACAGCACACTCTCTCCAAACCACAACACAATCTCCAAACCACAACATGCTCTTTCCAAACCACATCACACTCTCCAAACCACAACACACTCTATCCAAATCACAACACACTCTCACCAAACCACAACACACACTCACCAAACCACAACAGACCCTCTCCAAACTACAACACTCACTCTCAAAAGCACAACACACACTCTACAAACCACAAAACTCTCTCCAAACCACAAAACTCTCTCCAAACCACAACACACTATATGCAAACGACAACAGACCCTCTCCAAACTACAACACACTCTCTAATCAACAACACATTGACGCTAATTCACAGCAATCTCTCGAAACCATAACACTCTCTCCAAACCACAGCACTCTCTCCAAAGCACAACAGACCCTCTACAACCAACAACACACTCACTCCAAATCACAACACTCTTAAAACCACAATAGTCTCTCCTAACGACAGCACTGTCTCCAAACCACAACACAATCAGCCCAAAAAGCAACACATTTTCTCCAATCAACAAGACACTCACTTCAAACCGCAACAAACTCACTCCAAATCACAACAATCTCTCCAAACCACAATACTCTCTCGGAACCACATCTCACTTTCTCCAAGACACAGAATTCTCTCCAAACCACAACGCTCTCTCCAAACCACAACACACACTCTCCAATTCACAACTGAATCTCTCCAGGCCAGAACACATTCTCTCCAAACCACAGCACACAATCCAAAGCACAATATATTCTCCGAACCACAACACACTCTCTGCAAACCACGACAAACTCTCTCCAAATCACAACACCCTCGCTCCAAACCACAACTCGATCTTTCCAAAACACAACACACTCTCCAAAGCACAGCACACTCTCTCGAAACCACGAACACTCTCTAAAAACCACAACCCACTCTCCAAACTACAATACTCTCTCCAAATCACAACACACTCTCTCCAAACCACAACACGATCTTTCCAAAACACAACACACTCTCCAAAGCAAAGCACACTCTATCCAAACTATGAACAATCTCTAAAAACCACAACCCACTCTCCAATCTACAATACACACTCTCCAAACTATTACACACACTCTCCAAACAACACACTCTCTCCAAACCAAAACACTCTCAGAAAACCACAACAGTCTCACGAAACCCCAACACTCTCTACATACCACAACATTCTCTCCAAACCACAACACAACACACTCTCTCCAAACGATATCACAAACACTCTTCAAACCACAACACACTCTCTCCAAATCACAACACACTCTCTCCAAATCAAAACCCACTCTCCCAAACCACAACCCACTCTCCAAACAACAACACCCTCGCTCCAAACCACAACACGCTCTCTCCAAACCATAACACTCTCAAAACCACAACACACTCTCCAAACCACAACACGCTCGCTCCAAAATACAACACTATCTCTCCCAACCACAACACTCTCTCCAAACCACAAAACTCTATCCAAACCACAACCCACACTCTGCAAACCACAACACACTCTCTCCAAACAATAACACACTCTCTGAAAACCACATCCCACTGTATAAACCACAACACACGCTACGCAAACCACAACACACTCTCTCAAAACAACAACACGCACTCTCCAAACCACAACAATCTCTTAAAACCACAATACTCTCTCCTAACGACTACACACTCTCTCCAAACCACAAAATACTGTGCAAACCACAAAACTCTCTCCAAGCCACAATTATCTATCCGAACCACAACTCACTTTCTACGAGCCACAACACTCTCACCAAACCACAACGCACTCTCCAAACTCCAACACTCTCTGCAAACCACAAGATATTCTCTCCAAATCACAATGCTCTCTCCAAACCACAACGCACACTTTCCAATTCACAACTGAATCTCTCCAAACCAGAACAAATTCTTTCCAAACCGCAACACACTCTCCAAAGCACAATATATTCTCTCCAAACAACAAACTGCAACAATCTACCTGCAAGCCAAAACACACACTATCTAATCTACAACAATACACAGTCTCCAAACCATAACACATGCTCTCCAAACCACGGGGCTGGTTTAGCTCACCAGGCTAAATCGCTGGATTTTAAAGCAGGCCAGCAGCACGGTCCAATTACCGTACCAGCCTCCCCGGACAGGCGCCGGATTGTGGAGACTAGGGGCTTTTCACAGTAACTTCATTGATGCCTCCTCGTGACAAGCGATTTCATTTCCATTTTTTGCATTTCAATACTCTCTCCAAATCACAACACACACTGTCCAAACTCCAACACTCTCTACACACCACAACACATTCGCTCCAGTCTACAACACACTCTCCAAACCACAACACTCTCTCTAAACCACAACACTCTCTCCAAACCCCAACACTCTATACACACCACAACACTCTCTCCAAACCACAACACACTCTCTCCAAACCACTGCACACTCTCTCCAACCCACAACATACTCTCTCCAAAGCACAACACACTCTGTCCAAACCACAACAACCTCTCTCCAAACCACAACACGCTCTCTCCAAACCATAACAATCTCTCCAAGGCATAACACACTATCTTTAAACAGCAACACACCCTCTCCAAAAAACAACACACTCTCACCAAACCACAAGACACCATCTTGAGGGCAGCACGGTGGCGCAGTGGGTTAGCCCTGTTGCCTCACGGCGCCGAGGTCCCAGGTTCGATCCCGGCTCTGGGTCTCTGTCCGTGTGGAGTTTATACATTCTCCCTGTGTTTGCATTGGTCTCGCCCCCACAACCCAAAGATGTGCAGGCTAGGTGGATTGGCCACGCTAAATTGCCGCTTAATTGGAAAAAATGAATTGGGTACTCTAAATTAATAAACATAGATAGTTTTTTGAAGAAAAAAGGGATTAAGGGTTATGGTGTTCAGGCCGGAAAGTGGAGCTGAGTCCACAAAAGATCAGCCATGATCTAATTGAATGGCGGAGCAGGCTCGAGGGGCCAGATGGCCTACTCCTGCTCCTAGTCCTTATGTTCTTATGTTCTTATCTTCAAACCACAGCACTCTCTCCAAACCACTACACACTGTCTTCAAACAGCAACTATCTCTCTCCAAACCACAGCACTGTCTCTCCAAATCACAAGACACTCTCTCTCAAAACCACAACACTCTCACCAATCCAGAACAGCCTCTCCAAACCAAAATACGCTCTCCAATCCACAGCACTCTCTCCAAATCACAACACACTCCTTTCACTCTCTTCAAACCACAACACACTCTCCTAAAAACAATTAATTGTTCACACAACTCATTCTATCCAAACCACTGCAAACTCGACAAACCAAATCCGACAGAGGCTGGTTTAGCATACTGGGCTAAATCGCTGGCTTTTAATGCAGACCAAGGCATACCAGCATCACGGTTCAATTCCCGTACGCGCCTCCCCGAACAGGCGCCGGATTGTGGCGACGAAGGGCATTTCACAGTAACTTCAATGAAGCCTATTCGTGGCAATAAGCGATTTTAATTTTTAATTTCATTTCATTTTTCATTTTAATTTCACTCTCTACAAATATCAACGCACTCTCTCCACCCACAGCACACACTCTCCAAACCCTAACACTCTCTCACAACCATAACACTATCTCCAAACCATAAGACTCTCTCCAAAGCACAACACTCTCTCAAAAAAACAACACACTCTCTCCAAACCACAACACTCTTTCCAAACCACAACACACTCTCTCCAAACCACAACACACTCTCCAAACCACAACACACTCTCTCCAAACCACAACACACTCTCTCCAAACCACAACACACTCTCTCCAAACCACAACACACTCTCTCCAAACCACAACACTCTTTCCAAACCACAACACACTCTCTCCAAACCACAACACACTCTCCAAACCACAACACACTCTCTCCAAACCACAACACACTCTCCAAACCACAACACACTCTCGCAATACCACAACACTCTCTCCAAACCACAACACTCTCTCTCCAAACCACAACACTCTCTCTCCAAACTACAACACTCTCTCTTTCCAAAAGACAACACTCTCTCCAAACCAAAATACTCTCTCCAATTCACGGCACTCTCTCCAAATCACAACACACTCTCTTCACTCTCTTCAAACCACAACAGACTCTCCAAAAAACAACTCATTGTTCAAACCACAACACAATCTCTCCAAACCACTACAAACTCTCTCCAAACCACAACACACTCTCCAAACCACAACACACTCTCTCCAAACAACAACACACTCTCCAAACCACAACACATTCTCTCCAAACCACTACAAACTCTCCAAACCAAATGACACAGAGGCTGGTTTAGCATACTGGACTAAATCGCTGGCTTTTAATGGAGACCAATGCGTACCAACATCACTGTTCAATTCCCGTACGCACCTCCCCAAACAGGCGCTGGGTTGTTGCGACGAAGGGCATATCACAGTAACTTCAATGAAGCCTATTCGTGACAGTAAGCGATTTTAATTTTTCATTTCATTTCATTTTTCATTTTAATTTCACTCTCTACAAATATCAACGCACTCTCTCCACCCACAGCACACACTCTCCAAACCCTAACACTCTCTCACAACCATAACACTATCTCCAAACCATAAGACTCTCTCCAAAGCACAACACTCTCTCAAAAAAACAACACACTCTCTCAAAACCACAACACACTTTCTCCAAACCACAACACACTCTCTCCAAACCACAACACACTCTCTCCAAACCACAACACACTCTCTCCAAACCACAACACACTCTCTCCAAACCACAACACACTCTCTCCAAACCACAACACACTCTCTCCAAACCACAACACACTCTCCAAACCACTACACGCTCTCTCCAAACCACAACACTGTCTCCAAACCACAACTCTCTCTCTCCAAACTACAACACTCTCTTTCCAAACCACAACACTCTCTTTCCAAACCACAACACTCTCTCCAAACCACAACACACTCTCTCAATACCACAACACTCTCGCAATACAACAACACTCTCTCCAAGCCACAACACTCTCTCTCCAAACCACAACACTCTCTCTCCAAACTACAACACTCTCTCTTTCCAAAAGACAACACTCTCTCCAAACCAAAATACTCTCTCCAATCCACGGCACTCTCTCCAAATCACAACACACTCTCTTCACTCTCTTCAAACCACAACAGACTCTCCAAAAAACAACTCATTGTTCAAACCACAACACAATCTCTCCAAACCACAACACACTCACTCCAAACCACAACACGCACTCTCCAAACCACAACACGCTCACTCCAAACCACAACACACTCTCTAAAAACCACAACACACTCTCTCCAAACCATAACACGCTCTCTCCAAACCACAACACTCTCCCTAAACCACAACACACTCTCCAAACCACAATACTCTCTCCAATCCACAGCACTCTCTCCAAATCACAACACACTTTCTTCACTCTCTTCAAACCACAACACACTCTCCTAAAAACAACTCATTGTTCAAACCACAACACATTCTCTCCAAACCACTACAAACTCGACAAACCAAAGCACACAGAGGCTGTTTTAGCATACTGGGCTAAATCGCTGGCTTTTAATGCAGACCAGGGCAAACCAGCATCACGGTTCAATTCGCGTACGCGCCTCCCCGAACAGGCGCCGGATTGTGGTGACAAAGGGCATTTCACAGTAACTTCAATGAAGCCTATTCATGACAATAAGCAAATCTAATTTTTCATTTCATTTCATTTCACTCTCTCCAAACATCAACACACTCTCTCCACCCACAGCACACACACTCCAAATACTAACACTCTCTCACAAACATAACATTATCTTGAAACCATAAGACTCTCTCCAAACCACAACACACTCTCTCCAAACCACAACACACTCTCCAAACCACAACACTCTCTCTCCAAACCACAACACACTCTCCAAACCACAACACGCTCTCTCCAAACCACAACACACTCTCTCCAAACCACAACACACTCTCTCCAAACCACAACACACTCTCTCCAAACCACTACACACTCTCTTCAAACCACAACACACTCTCCAAACCACAACACGCTCTCTCCAAACCACAACACACTCTCTCCAAACCACAACACTCTCTCCAAACCACACCACACTCTCTAAAAACCACAACACACTCTCTCCATACCACAACACACTCCATCCAAACCACTACACACTCCCTCCAAACCACAACACACTCTCTCCAAACCACAACACTCTCCTTCGAAACCACAACACGCTCTCTCCAAACCACATCACTCTCACCAAACCACAACACACTCTCTCCAAATAACAACTCCCTCTCTCAAAACCACAACACACTCTCAAAACCACAACACTCTCGCTCCAAACCACAACTCACTCTCTCCAAACGACATCAGACCCTCTCCAAACTGAAACATACTCGCTCCAAACCACAACACACACTCTCCAAACCAGAACACATTCTTAAAACCACAATACTCTCTCCTAACCACAACATTCACTCTCCAAAGCACAACACACACTCTCCAAACCACAAAACTCTCTCCAACCCACAGCACTCTCTCCAAACCACAACACACGATATCCAAACGACAACAGACCCTCTCCAAACTACAACACTCTCTCTCAACAACACACTGACGCTAATTCACAACACTCTCTCCAACCCACAACACTCTCTCCAAACCACAACTCTATCTCCAAAGCACAACACTCTCTCCAAACCACAACACTATCTCCAAACCACAACACTATCTCCAAACCACAACACTATCTCCAAACCACAACACTATCTCCAAACCACAACACTCTCTCCAAACCACAACACTATCTCCAAACCACAACACACTCTCTCCAAACCACAACACTATCTCCAAACCACAACACTATCTCCAAAGCACAACACTCGTTCCAAACCACAACACTATCTCCAAACCACAACACTATCTCCAAACCACAACACACTCTCTCCAAACCACAACACTATCTCCAAACCACAACACTATCTCCAAAGCACAACACTCGTTCCAAACCACAACACTATCTCCAAACCACAACACTATCTCCAAACCACAACACTCTCTCCAAACCACAACACTATCTCCAAACCACAACACTATCTCCAAACCACAACAAACTCTCTCCAAACCACAACACTATCTCCAAACCACAACACTATCTCCAAACCACAACACACTCTCTCCAAACCACTACAATCTCGCCAAACCAAATCACACAGAGCCTGGTTTAGTATCCTGGGCTAAATCGCTGACTTTTAATGCAGACCAAGGCATACCAGCATCACTTCAATGAAGCCTATTCGTGACAAGAAGCAATTTTAATTTCTCATTTCATTTCATTTTTCATTTTAATTTCACTGTCTCCAAATATCAACACACTCTCTCCACCCACAGCACACACTCTCCAAACCCTAACACTCTCTCACAACCATAACACTATCACCAAACCATAAGACTCTCTCCAAAGCATAACACACTCTCTCCAAGCCACCACACACTCTCTACAAACAACAACACGCTCTCTCCAAACCACAACACGCTCTTTCCAAACCACAACACACTCTTTAAACCACAATACTCTTTCCTAACCACAACACTCTCTCGCCAAAGCACAACACACACTCTCTAAACCACAAAACTCTCTCCATACCACAAAACTCTCTCCATACCACAACACTCTCTCCAAACCACAACACTCTCTCCAAACCACAACACTCTCTCCAAACCGCAATACACTATATCCAAACCACAACACTCTTTCCAAACCACAACACACTCTGTCCAAACCACAATACACTCAGCAAACAACAAAACCCTCTCCAACCCACAATACTGTCTCCGAATCACAACTCACTTTCTCCAAGCCACAACACTCTCTCAAAACCAGAACACTCTCCAAACCAGAAAACACACTCTCCAATTCCCAACCGACTCTCTCCGAACCTGAACACACTCTCTACTAACCACTACACCGTCACTAAACCACAACACCGTCTCCAAAACAAATCTCAATCTCCAAACCACAACAAGCACTCAAAACCACAACACACTCTCCAAACAACAGCACACTCACTCTGAACTATTACACACTGTATCCAAACCACAGCGTTCTCCGAACCACAACACACACTATCCAATTCACAACTGAATCCCTCCAAACCACAACATACTCATTCCAAACAACAACACACTCTCTACAAACCACAACACTCGTTCCAAACCACAACACGATCTTTCGTAACCACAACACACTCTCCAAACCACAACGAATTCGATCTAAACCTCAACACACCCTCAGCAAACTACAATACACTCTCCCAAACCACCTCAGATAGAGGCTGGTTTAGCACACTGGTCTAATGAGCTGGCTTTTAAAGCAGGCCAAAGAAGGCCAGCAGCATGGTTAAATTCCCGGACCAACCTCAGGAGAGGCGACGGATTATGGCGACTCGGGGATTCTCACAGTAACTTCACTGAAGCCTGTACGCGACAATAAGCGATTTTCATTTTTCATATCATTTTATCTTTCATTTTCATTTCACTCTCTCCAAACATCAACCCACTCTCTCCACCCACAACACACTCTCTCCAGACCACAACACTCTCTCCAAACCACAACACACTCTCTCCAAGCAACCACACACTCTTCCAAAACACAACACACTCTCTCCAAACCACAACATACTCTCTCCAAACCACCACACACTCTCCAAGCCACAACATACTCTCTCCAAACCACCACACACTCTCTCCAAAACACAACACACTCTCTCCAAACCACAACATACTCTCTCCAAAGCACAACACACTCTCTCCAAACCACCACACACTCTCTCCAAACCACAATACACTCTCCAAAGCATAACACACTCTCTCCAATCCACAAAACACTCTCTCCAAGCAACCATACACTCTATCCAAACCACAACACGCTCTCTCCAAACCACAACATACTCTATCCAAACGACAACACACTCTCTCAAAACCACCACACACTCTCTCCAAACGACAACACACTCTCTCCAAGCCATCAACACACTACCTCGAAACAACAACACTCTCGACAAACCACAAAACATTCTCTCCAAACCACAACACACGTTCTACAAAACATACCACTTTCTCCAAACCACAACACACTCTCTCCAAAGCACAACATTCACATTCCAAACCACAACACACTTTCTCCAAACCACAACACACTCTCTCCAAACCACAACATACGCATTCCAAACCACAACACACTCTCTGCAAACCACAACAACTCTCCAAACCACTACACTCTCTACAAACCACTACACTCTCTCCAAACCACAACACTCTCTCCAAACCACTACACTCTCTACAAACCACTACACTCTCTCCAAACCACAACACTCTCTCCAAACCACAACACTCTCTACAAACCACTACACTCTCTCCAAACCACAACACACTCTCCAAACCACAACACTCTCTCCAAACCACAACACTCTCTCCAAACCACTACACTCTCTCCAAACCACAACACTCTCTCCAAACCACAACATTCTCTCCAAACCACAACACTCTCTCCAAACCACAACACTCTCTCCAAACCACAACACACTCTCTCCAAACCACAACACTCTCTTCAAACCGCAACATGCTCTCTTCACTCTCTCCAAACCACAACCACTCTCCTAAACACAACTCATTGTTCAAACCACTACAAACTCTCCAAAGCACATCACATAGAGGCTGGTTTAGCACACTAGTCTAATGAGCTGGCTTTTAAAGCAAGCCAAAGAAGGCCAGCAGCACGGTTAAATTCCCGGACCAACCTCAGGACAGGCGACAGATTTTGGCGACTCGGGGCTTTTCACATTAACTTCATTGAAGCCTGTACGTGACAATAAGCGATTTTCATTTTTCATATAAATTTATCTTTCATTTTCATTTCACTCTCTCCACCCACAACACACTCATCTCTCCAAACCACAACATCCTCTCTCCAAACCACAACACACTCTCTCCAAACCACAACATCCTCTCTCCAAACCACAACACTCTCATCTCTCCAAACCACAACACTCTCTCCAAAGCATAACACACTCTCTCCAAACCACAACACTCTCTCCAAAGCATAACACACTCTCTCCAAGCCACAACACACTCTCTCCAAGCAACCACACACTCTTCCAAAACACAACACACTCTCTCCAAGCCACAACATACTCTATCCAAACCACAACACACTCTCTCCAAACCACCACACACTCTCTCCAAACCACAACACACTCTCTCCAAACCAACACACACTCTCTCCAAGCAACCACACACTCTCACCAAACCACAACACTCTCTCTCCAAACCACAACACCCTCATCTCTCCAAACCACAACACTCTCTCCAAACCACAACACTCTCATCTCTCCAAACCACAACACTCTCTCCAAAGCATAACACACTCTCTCCAAACCACAACACTCTCTCCAAGCCACAACACACTCTCTCCAAGCAACAACACACTCTTCCAAACACAACACACTCTCTCCAAGCCACAACATACTCTATCCAACCACAACACACTCTCTCCAAACCACCACACACTCTCTCCAAACCACAACACACTCTCTCCAAACCACCACACACTCTCTCCAAACCACAACACACTCTCTCCAAACCACCACACACTCTCTCCAAACCACAACACACTCTCTCCAAACCACCACACACTCTCTCCAAACCACAACACACTCTCTCCAAACCAACACACACTCTCTCCAAGCAACCACACACTCTCTCCAAACCACAACACACTCTCTCCAAACCACCACACACTCTCTCCAAACCACAACACACTCTCTCCAAACCAACACACACTCTCTCCAAGCAACCACACACTCTCACCAAACCACAACACCCTCTCTCCAAAAAACAACACACTCTCTCCAAATCACAACACACTCTCTCCGAACTACAACACTCTCTCCAAACCACAATACACACTCTCCAAATCACAAAACACTCGCTCCAAGCCAGAAAGACACTACCACGAATCCACAACACTCTGGACAAACTACAAAACATTCTCTCCAAACCACAACACATCTTCTACAAACCACACCACATTGTCAAAACCACAACATGCTCTCTCCAAACCACAACTCACTCTCCAAACCACGACATTCTCTCCAAACCACAACACACTCTCTCCAAGCCACAACAAACTCTCTCCAAGCCACAACAAACTCTCTCCAAACCACAACACACTCTCTCCAAACCACAAAACACTCTCTCCAAGCCACAACACACTCTCTCCAAACCACAACATATTCTATCCAAACCACAACACACTCTCTCCAAACCACCACACACTCTCTCCAAACCACCACACACTCTCTCCAAACCACAACACACTCTCTCCAAACGACAACAACTCTCCAAACCACTACACTCTCTCCAAACCACTACACTCTCTCCAAACCACAACACTCTCTACAAACCACAACACTCTCTACAAACCACAACACTCTCTCCAAACCACAACACTCTCTCCAAACCACAACACTCTCTCCAAACCACAACACTCTCTCCAAACCACAACACACTCTCCAAACCACAACACTCTCTCCAAACCACAACACTCTCTCCAAACCACAACATTGGCTCCAAACCACAACACTCTCTTCAAACCGCAACATGCTCTCTTCACTCTCTCCAAACCACAACCACTCTCCTAAACACAACTCATTGTTCAAACCACTACAAACTATCCAAACCACATCACATAGAGGCTGGTTTAGCACACTAGTCTAATGAGCTGGCTTTTAAAGCAAGCCAAAGAAGGCCAGCAGCACGGTTAAATTCCCGGACCAACCTCAGGACAGGCGACAGATTGTGGCGACTCGGGGCTTTTCACATTAACTTCATTGAAGCCTGTACGTGACAATAAGCGATTTTCATTTTTCATATCATTTTATCTTTCATTTTCATTTCACTCTCTCCAAACATCAACACACTCTCTCCACCCACAACACACTCTCTCCAAACCACCACACACTCTCTCCAAACCACAACACACTCTCTCCAAACCAACACACACTCTCTCCAAGCAACCACACACTCTCTCCAAACCACAACACACTCTCTCCAAACCACTACACACTCTCTCCAAACCACCACACACTCTCTCCAAACCACAACACACTCTCTCCAAACCAACACACACTCTCTCCAAGCAACCACACACTCTCTCCAAACCACAACACACTCTCTCCAAACCACAACACACTCTCTCCAAACCACAACACACTCTCTCCAAACCACAACACACTCTCTCCAAACCAACACACACTCTCTCCAAGCAACCACACACTCTCACCAAACCACAACACTCTCTCTCCAAACCACAACACACTCTCTCCAAACCACAACATACTCTATCCAAACGACAACAGACTCTCTCCAAACCACCACACACTCTCTCCAAACCACAACACACTCTCTCCAAACCACCACACACTCTCTCCAAACCACAACACACTCTCTCCAAACCAACACACACTCTCTCCAAGCAACCACACACTCTCACCAAACCACAACACCCTCTCTCCAAAAAACAACACACTCTCTCCAAATCACAACACACTCTCTCCGAACTACAACACTCTCTCCAAACCACAATACACACTCTCCAAATCACAAAACACTCGCTCCAAGCCAGAAAGACACTACCACGAATCCACAACACTCTGGACAAACTACAAAACATTCTCTCCAAACCACAACACATCTTCTACAAACCACACCACATTGTCAAAACCACAACATGCTCTCTCCAAACCACAACTCACTCTCCAAACCACGACATTCTCTCCAAACCACAACACTTTCTCCAAACCACAACACACTCTCTCCAAGCCACAACAAACTCTCTCCAAGCCACAACAAACTCTCTCCAAACCACAACACACTCTCTCCAAACCACAAAACACTCTCTCCAAGCCACAACACACTCTCTCCAAACCACAACATATTCTATCCAAACCACAACACACTCTCTCCAAACCACCACACACACTCTCCAAACCACAACACACTCTCTCCAAACGACAACAACTCTCCAAACCACTACACTCTCTCCAAACCACTACACTCTCTCCAAACCACAACACTCTCTACAAACTACAACATTCACTCCAAACCACAACACTGTCTTCAAACAGCAACACACTAACTTCACTCTCTTCAAACCGCAACACACTCTCCTATACACAACTCATTGTTCAAACCACAACACATTCTCACCAAACCACTACAAACTCTCCAAACCACATCACATAGAGGCCGGTTTAGCACACTGGCCTAATGAGCTGGCTTTTAAAACAGGCCAAAGAAGCCCAGTAGCACGGATAAATTCCCAGACCAACCTCAGGACAGGCGACGGAATGTGGCGACTAGGGGCTTTTCACAGTCACTTCATTGAAGACTGCTCGTGACAATAAGCGATTTTCATTTTTCATATCATTTAATCTTTCATTTTCATTTAACTCTCTCCAGACATCAACACACTCTCTCCACCCACAACACACTCTATCCAAACCACAACACACTCTCTCCAAAACACAACGTACTCTATCCAAACGTCAGCACTCTCTCCAAACCACCACACTCTCTCCAAACCACAACACTCTCTCCAAACCACAACACACTCTCTCCAAACCACAACACACTCTCTCCAAACGACAACACACTCTCTCCAAGCCATCAACACACTACCTCGAAACCACAACACTCTCGACAAACCACAAAACATTCTCTCCAAACCACAACACACGTTCTACAAAACATACCACTTTCTCCAAACCACAACACACTCTCTGCAAACCACAACACACTCTCTCCAAACCACAACACACTCTCTCCAAACCACAACATAAGCATTCCAAACCACAACACACTCTCTGCAAACCACAACACACTCTCTCCAAACCACAACATAAGCATTCAAAACAACAACACACTCTCTGCAAACCACAACAACTCTCCAAACCACTACACTCTCTCCAAACCATGACACTCTCTCCAAACCACAACACACTCTCCAAACCTCAACACACTATCTCCAAGCCATCAACACAATACCTCGAAACCCCAAAACTCTCGACAAACCACAAAACATTCTGTCCAAACCACGACACACCTTCTACAAACCATATCACATTCTCCAAAACACAACACGCTCTCACCAAACCACAACACACTCTCCAAACCACCACACACTCTCTCCAAACCACAACACTCTCTCCAAACCACATCACTTTCTCCAAACCACAACACACTCTCTCCAAACTGCAACAGACTCTCTCCAAACCACCACACACTCTCTCCAAACCACAACACACTCTCTACATAACACAACACACTCTCCAAACTACAACACGCTCTCTCCAAACCACAACACACTGTCTCCAAACCACAACACCCTCACTCCAAATCACAACACTCTAAAAACCACAATATTCTCTCCAAACGGCAGATCTCTCTCCAAGCCACAATATAATCATCCGAAAAAACAACACCCTCTCTCCAAAAAACAACACACTCTCTCCAAACCACAACACACTCTCTCCGAACCACAACACTCTCTCCAAACCACAATACACTCTCTCCAAATCACAAAACACTCTCTCCAAGCCAGAATCCACAACACTCTGGACAAACTACAAAACATTCTCTCCAAACCACAACACATCTTCTACAAACCACACCACATTGTCAAAACCACAACATGCTCTCTCCAAACCACAACTCACTCTCCAAACCACGGCATTCTCTCCAAACCACAACACTTTCTCCAAACCACAACACACTCTCTCCAAGCCACAACAAACTCTCTCCAAGCCACAACAAACTCTCTCCAAACCACAACACACTCTCTCCCAACCACAACATATTCTATCCAAACCACAACACACTCTCTCCAAACCACCACACACTCTCTCCAAACCACAACACACTCTCTCCAAACGACAACAACTCTCCAAACCACTACACTCTCTCCAAACCACTACACTCTCTCCAAACCACACCACTCTCGACAAACTACAACATTCGCTCCAAACCACGACACTCTCTTCAAACAGCAACACACTAACTTCACTCTCTTCAAACCGCAACACACTCTCCTAAACACAACTCATTGTTCAAACCACAACACATTCTCACCAAACCACTACAAACTCTCCAAACCACATCACATAGAGGCCGGTTTAGCACACTGGTCTAATGAGCTGGCTTTTAAAACAGGCTAAAGAAGGCCAGTAGCACGGTTAAATTCCCGGACCAACCTCAGGACAGGCGACGGAATGTGGCGACTAGGGGCTTTTCACAGTCACTTAAATGAAGCCTGCTCGTGACAATAAGCGATTTTCATTTTTCATATCATTTAATCTTTCATTTTCATTTAACTCTCTCCAGACATCAACACACTCTCTCCACCCACAACACACTCTCTCCAAAACACAACGTACTCTATCCAAACGTCAGCACTCTCTCCAAACCACAACACACTCTCTCCAAACCACCACACACTCTCTCCAAACCACAACACACTCTCTCCAAACCACCACACACTCTCTCCAAACCACAACACACTCTCTCCAAACCAACACACACTCTCTCCAAGCAACCACACACTCTCTCCAAACCACAACACACTCTCTCCAAACCACCACACACTCTCTCCAAACCACAACACACTCTCTCCAAACCAACACACACTCTCTCCAAGCAACCACACACTCTCACCAAACCACAACACCCTCTCTCCAAAAAACAACACACTCTCTCCAAATCACAACACACTCTCTCCGAACTACAACACTCTCTCCAAACCACAATACACACTCTCCAAATCACAAAACACTCGCTCCAAGCCAGAAAGACACTACCACGAATCCACAACACTCTGGACAAACTACAAAACATTCTCTCCAAACCACAACACATCTTCTACAAACCACACCACATTGTCAAAACCACAACATGCTCTCTCCAAACCACAACTCACTCTCCAAACCACGACATTCTCTCCAAACCACAACACACTCTCTCCAAGCCACAACAAACTCTCTCCAAGCCACAACAAACTCTCTCCAAACCACAACACACTCTCTCCAAACCACAAAACACTCTCTCCAAGCCACAACACACTCTCTCCCAACCACAACATATTCTATCCAAACCACAACACACTCTCTCCAAACCACCACACACTCTCTCCAAACCACCACACACACTCTCCAAACCACAACACACTCTCTCCAAACGACAACAACTCTCCAAACCACTACACTCTCTCCAAACCACTACACTCTCTCCAAACCACAACACTCTCTACAAACCACTACACTCTCTACAAACCACTACACTCTCTCCAAACCACAACACTCTCTCCAAACCACAACACTCTCTACAAACCACAACACTCTCTCCAAACCACAACACACTCTCCAAACCACAACACTCTCTCCAAACCACAACACTCTCTCCAAACCACAACATTCGCTCCAAACCACAACACTCTCTTCAAACCGCAACATGCTCTCTTCACTCTCTCCAAACCACAACCACTCTCCTAAACACAACTCATTGTTCAAACCACTACAAACTATCCAAAGCACATCACATAGAGGCTGGTTTAGCACACTAGTCTAATGAGCTGGCTTTTAAAGCAAGCCAAAGAAGGCCAGCAGCACGGTTAAATTCCCGGACCAACCTCAGGACAGGCGACAGATTGTGGCGACTCGGGGCTTTTCACATTAACTTCATTGAAGCCTGTACGTGACAATAAGCGATTTTCATTTTTCATATCATTTTATCTTTCATTTTCATTTCACTCTCTCCAAACATCAACACACTCTCTCCACCCACAACACACTCTCTCCAAACCACCACACACTCTCTCCAAACCACAACACACTCTCTCCAAACCAACACACACTCTCTCCAAGCAACCACACACTCTCTCCAAACCACAACACACTCTCTCCAAACCACAACACACTCTCTCCAAACCACCACACACTCTCTCCAAACCACAACACACTCTCTCCAAACCAACACACACTCTCTCCAAGCAACCACACACTCTCTCCAAACCACAACACACTCTCTCCAAACCACAACACACTCTCTCCAAACCACCACACACTCTCTCCAAACCACAACACACTCTCTCCAAACCAACACACACTCTCTCCAAGCAACCACACACTCTCACCAAACCACAACACACTCTCTCCAAACCACTACACACTCTCTCCAAACCACCACACACTCTCTCCAAACCACAACACACTCTCTCCAAACCAACACACACTCTCTCCAAGCAACCACACACTCTCACCAAACCACAACACTCTCTCTCCAAACCACAACACACTCTCTCCAAACCACAACATACTCTATCCAAACGACAACACACTCTCTCCAAACCACCACACACTCTCTCCAAACCACAACACACTCTCTCCAAACCACCACACACTCTCTCCAAACCACAACACACTCTCTCCAAACCAACACACACTCTCTCCAAGCAACCACACACTCTCACCAAACCACAACACCCTCTCTCCAAAAAACAACACACTCTCTCCAAATCACAACACACTCTCTCCGAACTACAACACTCTCTCCAAACCACAATACACACTCTCCAAATCACAAAACACTCGCTCCAAGCCAGAAAGACACTACCACGAATCCACAACACTCTGGACAAACTACAAAACATTCTCTCCAAACCACAACACATCTTCTACAAACCACACCACATTGTCAAAACCACAACATGCTCTCTCCAAACCACAACTCACTCTCCAAACCACGACATTCTCTCCAAACCACAACACTTTCTCCAAACCACAACACACTCTCTCCAAGCCACAACAAACTCTCTCCAAACCACAACAAACTCTCTCCAAACCACAACACACTCTCTCCAAACCACAAAACACTCTCTCCAAGCCACAACACACTCTCTCCAAACCACAACATATTCTATCCAAACCACAACACACTCTCTCCAAACCACCACACACACTCTCCAAACCACAACACACTCTCTCCAAACGACAACAACTCTCCAAACCACTACACTCTCTCCAAACCACTACACTCTCTCCAAACCACAACACTCTCTACAAACTACAACATTCACTCCAAACCACAACACTGTCTTCAAACAGCAACACACTAACTTCACTCTCTTCAAACCGCAACACACTCTCCTATACACAACTCATTGTTCAAACCACAACACATTCTCACCAAACCACTACAAACACTCCAAACCACATCACATAGAGGCCGGTTTAGCACACTGGCCTAATGATCTGGCTTTTAAAACAGGCCAAAGAAGCCCAGTAGCACGGATAAATTCCCAGACCAACCTCAGGACAGGCGACGGAATGTGGCGACTAGGGGCTTTTCACAGTTACTTCATTGAAGACTGCTCGTGACAATAAGCGATTTTCATTTTTCATATAATTTAATCTTTCATTTTCATTTAACTCTCTCCAGACATCAACACACTCTCTCCACCCACAACACACTCTATCCAAACCACAACACACTCTCTCCAAAACACAACGTACTCTATCCAAACGTCAGCACTCTCTCCAAACCACCACACTCTCTCCAAACCACAACACTCTCTCCAAGCCACAACACACTCTCTCCAAACCACAACACACTCTCTCCAAACGACAACACACTCTCTCCAAGCCATCAACACACTACCTCGAAACCACAACACTCTCGACAAACCACAAAACATTCTCTCCAAACCACAACACACGTTCTACAAAACATACCACTTTCTCCAAACCACAACACACTCTCTCCAAACCACAACACACTCTCTGCAAACCACAACACACTCTCTCCAAACCACAACATAAGCATTCCAAACAACAACACACTCTCTGCAAACCACAACACACTCTCTCCAAACCACAACATAAGCATTCAAAACAACAACACACTCTCTGCAAACCACAACAACTCTCCAAACCACTACACTCTCTCCAAACCATGACACTCTCTCCAAACCACAACACACTCTCCAAACCTCAACACACTATCTCCAAGCCATCAACACAATACCTCGAAACCCCAAAACTCTCGACAAACCACAAAACATTCTGTCCAAACCACGACACACCTTCTACAAACCATATCACATTCTCCAAAACACAACACGCTCTCACCAAACCACAACACACTCTCCAAACCACCACACACTCTCTCCAAACCACAACACTCTCTCCAAACCACATCACTTTCTCCAAACCACAACACACTCTCTCCAAACTGCAACAGACTCTCTCCAAACCACCACACACTCTCTCCAAACCACAACACACTCTCTACATAACACAACACACTCTCCAAACTACAACACGCTCTCTCCAAACCACAACACACTGTCTCCAAACCACAACACCCTCACTCCAAATCACAACACTCTAAAAACCACAATATTCTCTCCAAACGACAGATCTCTCTCCAAGCCACAATATAATCATCCGAAAAAACAACACCCTCTCTCCAAAAAACAACACACTCTCTCCAAACCACAACACACTCTCTCCGAACCATAACGCACTCTCTCCAAACCACAATACACTCTCTCCAAATCACAAAACACTCTCTCCAAGCCAGAATCCACAACACTCTGGACAAACTACAAAACATTCTCTCCAAACCACAACACACCTTCTACAAACCACACCACATTGTCAAAACCACAACATGCTCTCTCCAAACCACAACTCACTCTCCAAACCACGGCATTCTCTCCAAACCACAACACTTTCTCCAAACCAGAACACACTCTCTCCAAGCCACAACAAACTCTCTCCAAGCCACAACAAACTCTCTCCAAACCACAACACACTCTCTCCCAACCACAACATATTCTATCCAAACCACAACACACTCTCTCCAAACCACCACACACTCTCTCCAAACCACAACACACTCTCTCCAAACGACAACAACTCTCCAAACCACTACACACTCTCCAAACCACTACACTCTCTCCAAACCACAACACTCTCTACAAACTACAACATTCGCTCCAAACCACGACACTCTCTTCAAACAGCAACACACTAACTTCACTCTCTTCAAACCGCAACACACTCTCCTAAACACAACTCATTGTTCAAACCACAACACATTCTCACCAAACCACTACAAACTCTCCAAACCACATCACATAGAGGCCGGTTTAGCACACTGGTCTAATGAGCTGGCTTTTAAAACAGGCCAAAGAAGGCCAGTAGCACGGATAAATTCCCGGACCAACCTCAGGACAGGCGACGGAATGTGGCGACTAGGGGCTTTTCACAGTCACTTCATTGAAGACTGCTCGTGACAATAAGCGATTTTCATTTTTCATATCATTTAATCTTTCATTTTCATTTAACTCTCTCCAGACATCAACACACTCTCTCCACCCACAACACACTCTCTCCAAAACACAACGTACTCTATCCAAACGTCAGCACTCTCTCCAAACCACCACACTCTCTCCAAACCACAACACTCTCTCCAAGCCACAACATACTCTCTCCAAACCACAACACTCTCTCCAAGCCACAACACGCTCTCTCCAAGCCACAACACACTCTCTCCAAGCCACAACACACTCTCTCCAAACGACAACACACTCTCTCCAAGCCATCAACACACTACCTCGAAACCACAACACTCTCGACAATCCACAAAACATTTTCTCCAAACCACAACACACGTTCTACAAAACATACCACTTTTTCCAAACCACAACACACTCTCTGCAAACCACAACACACTCTCTGCAAACCACAACACACTCTCTCCAAACCACAACATAAGCATTCCAAACAACAACACACTCTCTGCAAACCACAACAACTCTCCAAACCACTACACTCTCTCCAAACCATGACACTCTCTCCAAACCACAACACTCTCTCCAAACCAGAACACTCTCTCCAAACCACAACATTCGCTCCAAACCACAACATTCGCTCCAAACCACAACACTCTCTTCAAACCGCAACATGCTCTCTTCACTCTCTCCAAACCACAACACTCTCTCCAAATCACAACACTCTCTCCAGACCAAAACATTCGCTCCAAACCACAACACACTCTCCTAAACACAACTCATTGTTCAAACCACTACAAACTCTCCAAAGCACATCACATAGAGGCTGGTTTATCACACTGGTCTAATGAGCTTGCTTTTAAAACAGCAGCACGGTTAAATTCCCGGACCAACCTCAGGACTGGCGACGGAATGTGGCGACTCGGGGCTTTTCGCATTAACTTCATTGAAGCCTGTACGTGACAATAAGCGATTTTCATTTTTCATATCATTTTATCTTTCATTTTCATTTCACTCTCTCCAAACATCAACACACTCTCTCCACCCACAACACACTCTCTCCAATCCAGAACATCCTCTCTCCAAACCACATCACTCTCATCTCTCCAAACCACAAAACTCTCTCCAAAGCATAACACAGTCTCTCCAAACCACAACATAATCTATCCAAACCACAACACTCTCTCCAAAGCATAACACACTCTCTCCTAGCTACAACACACTCTCACCAAGCAACCACACACTCTCTCCAAACCACAACACTCTCTCCAAACGACAACACACTCTCTCCAAATCCAAACACAATCTCTCCAAAACACAACACACTCTCCAAACCACAACACACACTCTCCAAACCAGCACACACTCTCTCCAAACCACAACACTCTCTCCAAGCCACAACACACTCTCTCCAAGCAACCACACAGTCTATCCAATCGACAACACACTCTCTCCAAACCACCACACACTCTCTCCAAACCACAACACACTCTCTCCAAGCCATCAACACACTACCTCGAAACCACAACACTCTCGACAAACAACAAAACATTCTGACCAAACCACAACAAACGTTCTGCAAAACAGACCACTTTCTCCAAACCACAACACACTCTCTCCAAAGCACAACATACGCAATCCAAACCACAACACACTCTCTGCAAACCACAACACACTCTCTCCAAACCGGAACATACGCATTCCAAGCCACAACACACTCTCTCCAAGCAACCACACACTCTTCCAAAACACAACACACTCTCTCCAAACCACAACACACTCTCTCCAAACCACAACATACTCTATCCAAACCACAACATACTCTATCCAAACCACAACACACTCTGTCCAAACCACCACACACACTCTCCAAACCACAACACACTCTCTCCAAACCACAACATACTCTATCCAAACCACAACACACTCTGTCCAAACCACCACACACACTCTCCAAACCACAACACACTATCTCCAAACCACCACTCACTCTCTCCAAACCACAATACTCTCTCGAAAGAATAACACACTCTCAGCAAGACACAACACACTCTCTCCAAACCACAACATACTCTACCCAAACCACAACACACTCTTTCCAAACCACAACACACTCTCTCCAAACCACAACATACTCTACCCAAACCACAACACACTCTTTCCAAGCAACCACACACTCTATCCAAACCACAACACGTTCTCTCCAAACCACAACATACTCTATCCAAACGACAACACACTCTCTCAAAACCACAACACACTCTCTCCAAACCACAAAACACTCTCTCCAAACGACAACACACTCTCTCCAAGTCATCAACACACTACCTCGAAACCACAACACTCTCGACAAACAACAAAACATTCTGTCCAAACCACAACAAACGTTCTGCAAAACAGACCACTTTCTCCAAACCACAACACACTCTCTCCAAAGCACAACATATGCATTCCAAACCAAAACACACTCTCTGCAAACCACAACACACTCTCTGCAAACCACAACAACTCTCCAAACCACTACACTCTCTCCAAACCACTACACTCTCTCCAAACCACAACACTCTCTCCAAACCACTACACTCTCTCCAAACCACTACACTCTCTCCAAACCACTACACTCTCTCCAAACCACTACACTCTCTCCAAACCACAACACTCTCTCCAAACCACTACACTCTCTCCAAACCACAACACTCTCTCCAAACCACTACACTCTCTCCAAACCACTACACTCTCTCCAAACCACAACATTCGCTCCAAACCACAACACTCTCTCCAAACCACAACACTCTCTCCAAACCACAACATTCGCTCCAAACCACAACACTCTCTTCAAACCGCAACATACTCTCTTCACTCTCTTCAAACCACAACACACTCTCCAAACCACAGCACACTCTCCTAAACGCAACTTATTGTTCAAACCACTACAAACTCGCCAAACCACATCACATAGAAGCTGGTTTAGCACACTGGTCTAATGAGCTGGCTTTTAAAGCAGGCAAAAGAAGGCCAGCAGCACGGTTAAATTCCCGGACCAACCTCAGAACAGGCGACGGATTGTGGCGACTCGGGGATTTTCACATTAACTTCATTGAAGCCTGTACGTGACAATAAGCAATTTTCATTTTTCATATCATTTTATCTTTCATTTCCATTTCACTCTCTCCAAACATCAACACACTCTCTCCACCCACAACACACTCTCTTCAAACCACAACATCCTCCCTCGAAACCACAACACTCTCATCTCTCCAAACCACAACACTCTCTCCAAAGCATAACACACTCTCTCCAAGCCACAACACACTCTCTCCAAACCACCACACACTCTCTCCAAACCACAACACACTCTCTCCAAACCAACACACACTCTCTCCAAACCACAACAGTCTCTCCAAAGCATAACACACTCTCTCCAAACATCAACACACTCTCTCCAAACCAAAACACACTCTCTACAAACCACCACACACTCTCTCCAAACCACAACATACTCTATCCAAGCCATCAACACACTACCTCGAAACCACAACACTCTCGACAAACCAGAAAACATTCTCTCCAAACCACAACACACGTTCTACAAAACATACCTCTTTCCCCAAACCACCACACACTCTCTCCAAACCACAACACTCTCTCCAAAGCATAACACACTCTCTCCAAGCAACCACACACTCTACCCAAACCACAACACGTTCTCTCCAAACCACAACATACTCTATCCAAACGACAACTCACTCTCTCCAAACCACCACACACACTCTCCAAACGAAAACACACTCTCTCCTAGCCATCAACACACTACCTTGAAACCACAACATAAGAACATAAGAACTAGGAGAAGGAGTAGGCCATCTGGCCCCTCGTGCCTGCTCCGCCATTCAATTAGATCATGGCTGATCTTTTGTGGACTCAGCTCCACTTTCCGGCCCGAACACCATAACCCTTAATCCCTTTGTTCTTCAAAAAACTATCTATCTTTACCTTAAAAACATGTAATGAAGGAGCCTCAACTGCTTCACTGGGCAAGGAATTCCATAGATTCACAACCCTTTGGGTGACGAAGTTCCTCCTAAACTCAGTCCTAAATCTACTTCCCCTTATTTTGAGGCTATGTCCCCTAGTTCTGCTGTCACCCGCCAGTGGAAACAACCTGCCCGCATCTATCCTACCTATTCCCTTCATAATTTAAAATGTTTCTATAAGATCCCCCCTCATCCTTCTAAATTCCAACGAGTACAGTCCCAGTCTACTCAACCTCTCCTCATAATCCAACCCCTTCAGCTCTGGGATTAACCTAGTGAATCTCCTCTGCACATCCTCCAGCGCCAGTACGTCCTTTCTCAAGTAAGGAGACCAAAACTGAACACAATACTCCAGGTGTGGCCGCACTAACACCTTATACAATTGCAACATAACCTCCCTAGTCTTAAACTCCATCCCTCTAGCAATGAAGGACAAAATTCCATTTGCCTTCTTAATCACCTGTTGCACTTGTAAATCAACCTTCTGTGACTCATGCACTAGCACACCCAAGTCTCTCTGAACAGCGGCATGCTTTAATATTTTATCGTTTAAATAATAATCCCGTTTGCTGTTATTCCTACCAAAATGGATAACCTCACATTTGTCAACATTGTATTCCATCTGCCAGACCCTAGCCCATTCACTTAACCTATCCAAATCCCTCTGCAGACTTCCAGTATCCTCTGCACTTTTCGCTTTACCACTCATCTTAGTCTCATCTGCAAACTTGGACACATTGCCCTTGGTCCCCAACTCCAAATCATCTCTGTAAATTGTGAACAATTGTGGGCCCAACACGGATCCCTGAGGGACACCACTAGCTACTGATTGCCAACCAGAGAAACACCCATTTATCCCAACTCTTTGCTTTCTATTAATTAATCAATCCTCTATCCATGCGACTACTTTACCCTTAATGCCATGCATCTTTATCTTATGCAGCAACCTTTTGTGTGGCACCTTGTCAAAGGCTTTCTGGAAATCCAGATATACCACATCCATCGGCTCCCCGTTATCTACTGCACTGGTAATGTCCTCAAAAAATTCCACTAAATTAGTTAGCCATGACCTGCCCTTTATGAACCCATGCTGCGTCTGCCCAATGGGACAATTTCTATCCAGATGCCTCGCAATTTCTTCCTTGACGATAGATTCCAGCATCTTCCCTACTACCGAAGTTAAGCTCACTGGCCTATAATTTCCTGCTTTCTGCCTACCTCCTTTTTTAAACAGTGGCGTCACGTTTGCTAATTTCCAATCCACCGGGACCACCCCAGAGTCTAGTGAATTTCGGTAAATTATCACTAGTGCATCTGCAATTTCCTTAGCCATCTCTTTTAGCACTCTGGGATGCATTCCATCAGGGCCAGGAGACTTGTCTACCTTTAGCCCCATTAGCTTGCCCATCACTCCCTCCTTAGTGATAACAATCCTCTCAAGGTCCTCACCTGTCATAGCCTCATTTCTATCAGTCGCTGGCATGTTATTTGTGTCTTCCACTGTGAAGACCGACCCAAAAAACCTGTTCAGTTCCTCAGCCATTTCCTCATTTCCCATTATTAAAACTCCCTTCTCATCCTCTAAAGGACCAATATTTACCTTAGCCACTCTTTTTTGTCTTATATATTTGTAAAAACTTTTACTGTCTGTTTTTATATTCTGAGCAAGTTTACTCTCATACTCTATCTTACTCTTCGTTATGGCTTTTTAGTAGCTTTCTGTTGCCCCCTAAAGATTTCCCAGTCCTCTAATCTCCCAGCAATCTTTGCCGCTTTATATGCTTTTTCCTTCAATTTGATACTCTCCCTTATTTCGTTAGATATCCATGGTCGATTTTCCCTCTTTCTTCCGTCCTTCCTTTTTGTTGGTATAAACCTTTGCTGAGCACTGTGAAAAATCGCTTGGAAGGTTCTCTACTGTTCCTCAACTGTTCAACCATTAAGTATTTGCTCCCAATCTACCTTAGCTAGTTCTTCTCTCATCCCCTTGTAATCTCCTTTGTTTAAACACAAAACACTAGTATTTGATTTTACTTTCTCACCCTCCATCTGTATTTTAAATTCCACCATATTGTGATCGCTCCTTCCGAGAGGATCCCAAACTATGAGATCATGAATCAATCCTGTCTCATTACACAGGACAAGATCTAGGACCGCTTGTTGCCTCGTAGGTTCCATTACATACTGTTCTAGGAAACTATCGCGGCTACATTCTATAAACTCCTCCTCAAGGTTGCCCTGACCGACCTGGTTAAACCAATCGACATGTAGATTAAAATCCCCCATGATAACTGCTGTACCATTTCTACATGCATCAGTTATTTCTTTGTTTATTGCCTGCCCCACCATAACGTTACTATTTGGTGGCCGATAGACTACTCCTATCAGTGACTTTTTCGCCCTAGTATTCCTGATTTCCACCCAAATGGATTCAACCTTATCCTCCATAGCACCGATGTCATCCCTTACTATTGCCCGGATGTCATCCTTAAATAACAGAGCAACACCACCTCCCTTACCATCCACTCTGTCCTTCCGAATAGTTTGATACCCTCGGATATTTAACTCCCAGTCATGACCATCCTTTAACCATGTTTCAGTAATGGCCACTAAATCATAGTCATTTACGATGATTTGTGCCATCAACTCATTTACATTATTCCGAATACTACGAGCATTCAGGTAAAGTACACTTATGTTGGTTTTTTAACCTTTGTTTTGAATCTTAACATCTCCAGTTTTATTCCTTTTGTTATTACTGGGCCTATTCACTGAGCTCCCCTCAGTCACTGTACCTTGTACTGTCGCCCTTTTAGATTTTTGACTATGTCTTCTCTGCCTTGCACTTTTCCCCTTACTTCCTTTTGCTTCTGTCCCTGTTTTACTACCTTCCAACTTCCTGCATCGGTTCCCATCACCCTGCCACATTAGTTTAAACCCTCCCCAACAGCTCTAGAAAACACCCCCCCTTGGACATCGGTTCCAGTCCTGCCCAGGTGCAGACCGTCCGGTTTGTACTGGTCCCATCTCACCCACTCTCGACAAACCACAACACACGTTCTACAAAACATACCTCTTTCTCCAAACCACAACACACTCTCTCCAAAGCACAACATACTCTATCCAAACCACAACACACTCTGTCCAAACCACCACACATTCTCTCCAAACCACAACGCACTATCTCCAAACCACCACTCACTCTCTCCAAACCACAACACTCTCTCCAAAGCATAACACACTCTCTCCAAGCCACAACAAACTCTCTCCAAGCAACCACACACTCTATCCGAACCACAACACGTTCTCTCCAAACCACAACATACTCTATCCAAACGACAACACTCTCTCTCCAAACCACCACACACAATCTCCAAACAACAACACACTCTCTCCAAGCCATCAACACACGACCTCTAAACCACAACACTCGCGACAAACCACAAAACATTCTATCCAAACCACAACACACGTTCTACAAAACATACCTCTTTCTCCAAACAACACACCCTATCCAAACCAAAACACACTCTCTCCAAACCACCACACACTCTCTCCAAACGACAACACACTCTCTCCAAAGCACAACATACGCATTCCAAACCACAACACACTCTCTGCAAACCACAACACACTCTCTCCAAATCACAACATACGCATTCCAAACCACAACACACTCTCTGCAAACCACAACAACTCTCCAATACACTACACTCTCTCCAAACCACTACACTCTCTCCAAACCACAACACTCTCTCCAAACCACAACATTCGCTCCAAACCACAACACACTCTTCAAACCGCAACACACTCTCTTCACTCTCTTCAAACCACAACACACTCTCCTAAACACAACTCATTGTTCAAACCACTATAAACTCTCCAAACCACAACACATAGAGGCTGGTTTAGCACACTGGTCTAATGAGCTGGCTTTTAAAGCAGGCAAAAGAAGGCCAGCAGCACGGTTAAATTCCCGGACCAACCTCAGGACTGGCGACGGATTTTGGCGACTCGGGGCTTTTCACATTAAATTCATTGAAGCCTGTACGTGACAATAAGCGATTTTCATTTTATCTTTCATTTCCATTTCACTCTCTCCAAACATCAACACACTCTCTCCACCCAAAACACACTCTCTCCAAACCACAACATACTCTATCCAAACCACAACACACTCTCTCCAAACCACCACACACTCTCTCCAAACCACAACACACTCTCCAAAGCATAACACACTCTCTCCAAGCCACAACACACTCTCTCCAAACCACCACACACTCTCTCCAAACCACCACACACTCTCTCCAAACCACAACACACTCTCCAAAGCATAACACACTCTCTCCAAACCACAACACACTCTCTCCAAACCAACACACACTCTCTCCAAACCACAACACACTCTCCAAAGCATAACACACTCTCTCCAAGCCACAACACACTCTCTCCAAGCAACCACACACTCTCTCCAAACCAAAACACACTCTCTCCAAACCACCACACACTCTCCAAACCACAACACACTCTCACCAAGCCATCAACACAATACCTTGAAACCACAACACTCTCGACAAACCACAAAACATTCTGTCCAAACCACAACACACCTTCTACAAATCATATCACATTCTCCAAACCACAACACTCTCTCCAAACCACAACACACTTTCTCCAAACCACAACACACTCTCTCCAAACTGCAACAGACTCTCTCCAAACCACCACACACTCTCTCCAATCCACAACACACTCTCGACATAACACAACACACTCTCTCCAAACTACAACACGCTCGCTCCAAACCACAACACACTGTCTCCAAACCACAACACCCTCACTCCAAATCACAACACTCTAAAAACCACAATTTTCTCTCCAAACGACAGATCTCTCTCCAAGCCACAATATAATCATCCGAAAAAACAACACCCTCTCTCCAAAAAACAACACACTCTCTCCGAACCACAACACACTCTCTCCGAACAACAATACACTCTCTCCAAATCCACAATACACTCTCTCCAATCACAGAAAGACTATCTACCAAGCAGAATCCACAACACTCTGGACAAACTACAAAACTTTCTCTCCAAACCACAACACACCTTCTACAAACCACACCACATTCTCCAAACCACAACACACACTCTCCAAACCACAACATTCTCTCCAAACCACAACACTTTCTGCAAACCACAACACACACTCCCTCCAAACCACAACACACTCTCTCCAAACGATAACACCTCTCCAAACCACTACACTCTCTGCAAACCACTACACTCTCTCCAAACCACACCACTCTCGACAAACCAGAACACTCTCTCCAAACCACAACATTCGCTCCAAACCACAACACTCTCTTCAAACCGCAACATGCTCTCTTCACTCTCTTCAAACCACAACACACTCTCCTAAACACAACTCATTGTTCAAACCACAACACATTCTCACCAAACCACTACAAACTCTCCAAACCACATCACATAGAGGCCGGTTTAGCACACTGGTCTAATGAACTGGCTTTTAAAACAGGCTAAAGAAGGCCAGTAGCACAGATAAATTCCCGGACCAATCTCAGGACAGGCGACGGAATGTGGCGACTAGGGGCTTTTCACACTCACTTCATTAAAGCCTGTACGTGACAATAAACGATTTTTCATATAATTTAATCTTTCATTTTCATTTAACTCTCTCCAGACATCAACACACTCTCTCCACCCACAACACACTCTATCCGAACCACAACACCCTCTCTCCAAACCACAACACTCTCTCCAAGCCAAAACACACTCTCTCCAAACCACAACATATTCTCTCCAAACCACAACACACTCTCTCCAAACCACCACACACTCTCTCCAAACCAGCACACACTCTCTCCAAACCACCACACACTCTCTCCAAACGACAACACACTCTCTCCAAACCAGCACACACTATCTCCAAACCACAACACACTCTCTCCAAACCACAAAACACTCTCCAAATCCAAACACAATCTCTCCAAACAACAACACACTCTCCAAACCACAACACACTCTCTCCAAGCCATCAACACACTACCTCGAAACCACAACACTCTCTCCAAACGACAACACACTCTCTCCAAACCAGCACACACTACCTCCAAACCACAACACACTCTCTCCAAACCACAAAACACTCTCCAAATCCAAACACAATCTCTCCAAACCACAACACACTCTCCAAACCACAACACACTCTCTGCAAGCCATCAACACACCACCTCGAAACCACAACACTCTCGACAAACCACAAAACATTCTGTCCAAACCATAACACACCTTCTACAAACCATATCACATTCTCCAAACCACAACACGCTCTCACAAAACCACAACACACTCTCCAAACCACCACATACTCTCTCCAAACCACAACACTCTCTCCAAACCACAACACACTCTCTCCAAACCACACCACACTCTCTCCAAACTGCAACAGACTCTCTCCAAACCACCACCCACTCTCTCCAAACCACAACACACTCTCTCCAAACCACAACACACTCTCTACATAACACAACACACTCTCCCCAAACTACAACACGCTCTCTCCAAACCACAACACCCTCTCTCCAAATCACAACACTCTTAAAACGACAAACTCTCGCCTCACGACAGATCTCTCTCCAAGCCATAATATAATCATCCGAAAAAACAACACCCTCTCTCCAAAAAACAACACACTCTCTCCAAACCACAACACACTCTCTCCAAACCACAACACACACTCTCCGAACCACAACACTCTCTCCAAACCACAATACACTCTCTCCAAATCACAAAACACTCGCTCCAAGCCGGAAAGACACTACCACGAATCCACAACACTCTGGACAAACTACAAAACATTCTCTCCAAACCACAACACACCTTCTACAAACCATACCACATTCTCCAAACCACAACACACTCTCTCCAAAGCACAACACACTCTCCAAACTACGACATTCTCTCCAAACCACAACACTTTCTCCAAACCACGACATTCTCTTCAAACCGCAACACAATCTCTTCACTCTCTTCAAACCGCAACGCACTCTCCTAAATACAACTCATTGTTCAAACCACAACACATTCTCACCAAACCACTACAAACTCTCCAAACCACCTCACATAGAGGCTGGTTTAGCACACTGGTCTAATGAGCTTGCTTTTAAAACAGGCCAAAGAAGGCCAGCAGCACGGTTAAATTCCCGGACCAACCTCAGGACAGGCGACGGAATGTGGCGAATAGGGGCTTCTCACAGTAACTTCATTGAATCCTGCTCGTGACAATCAGCGATTTTCATTTTTCATATCATTTAATCTTTCATTTTCATTTAACTCTCTCCAAACATCAACACACTCTCTCCAAACCACAACACACTCTCTCCACCCACAACACACTCTCTCCAAACCACAACACACTCTTTCCAAACCACAACACACTCCCCAAACCACAACACTCTCTCCAAACCACAACACTATCTCCAAACCACCAAACACTCCAAATCACAACACAATCTCTCCAAACCACCACATACTTTCTCCAAACCACAACACCCTCTCTCCAAGCCATCAACACACCACCTCGAAACCACAACACTCGACAAACCACAAAACATTCTGACCAAACCACAACACACCTTCTACAAACCATATCACATTCTCCAAACCACAACACGCTCTCACCAAACCACAACACACTCTCGAAACCACAACACTCTCTCCAAACCGCAACACCTTCTCTAAACCACAAAACACTCTCACCAATCATTCCAAACCACAACACACTCATTCCAAACCACAACAACCTTATTCCAAACCATAACAAATTAATTCTAAACCACAAGACACTCATTCCAAACCACAACACATTCATTCCAAACAAAAACACACACTCTCCAAACCACAACACACACTCTCCAAACAACAACACCCTCTGCAAACCATATCACACTCTCTCCAAACCATAACACACTCTCTCCTAACCACAACACACACTCCAAAGCACAATATACGATCTCCAAACAACAGCACTCTCTCCAAACCACAACACTCTCTCCAAGTCACAACACACTCTCTTCAACCCACAACACACTCTCCTAAAGACAACTCATTGTTCAAAACACAACCCATTCCCTCCAAAGCCCTAAAACTCTCCAAATCATATGATACTCTCTACAAACTCAACAATCTCTCTCCACCCAAAACACTCTCTCTCCAAACCACATCATGCTCTCACCAAAGCACAATACACTCTCGAAACCACAACACACGCTCTTCAATCTCCAACCCTCTCTACAAACCACAAACACTCTGTCTAAACCACAAGACAGGCTCTCCAAACCACAAGACACTCCCAAACATCAACACACTCTCTCATAACCACTTTACACTCACTCCAAACCACAACACTCTCTCCAAATCTCATCTCACTCTCCAAACCGCAAACAACACTCTATACCACAACACACTCTCTGCAAACAACAACACATTCACTCTAAACCACAGCAAACTCTCTGCAAACCATTACACAATTTCTCCAAACTACAACACACTCTCTACAAACGAACAGCACACTCTCTACAAACCACAACACTCTCCAAACCACAACACTCTCTCTAAACCACTACATTCTCTCCAAACCACAACACTCTCTCCAAACCACAGGACACTTTCTCAACCACAAAATTCTCTCCAAACCACAACACTCTCTCCAAATCACAACACAATCTCTCCAAACAACAACACTCTCTACAAACCATTACACAATTTCTCCAATCTACAACACACTCTCTCCAAACCACAACACACTCTCTACAAACCACAACACTCTCTCCGAACCAAAAAACACTCTGTCCAAACCGCAAAACACTCTCCAAACCACAACACTCTCTCTGAACCACAAGACACACTGTCCAAAGCACAACACTCTCTCGAAACCACAAGGCACTCTCCAAACCAAAAAATACAGTCTCCAATTCACAACTGAATCTCTCCAAACAACAACACTCATTCCACACTACAAAACATTCTTTGCAACGCACAGCACTCTCACAAAAAGGCAACACACTCTCCCCAAACCACAACATACTCATTCAAAACCACAATATGCATTCAAAACCACAACACACTCATTCCAAACCACAACACACACTCATTGCAAACCATAACATACTAGCCCCAAACCACAGAACACTCTGCACACCACAACAAACTATGTAAACCACAACACACTCTCCAACACGCTCTCTTCAAACCACAACACTACTCTCTTCAGACAACAACACACTATCCTGAACACAAGTCATTCTTCAAACCACAACTCATTCTCTCCAAACCACTACGAACTCTCCACACCACATCACACGCTCTACAATCATCAACACACTCTTTTTACCCACAGCACTCTCTCTCCAAGCCACACTACTCTATCCAAACCACGACACACATTCTCCAAACCACAAGCCTCTCTATAAACCACAAACACCCTGCTCAAGCCACAACACACGCCCAAACCTCAACAGACCACTCTCTCCTGACCACTACATACTGACTCCAAATCACAACACTCTCTCCAAAACTCATCTCACTCTCCAAACCGCAACAAGCACTCCAAACTGCAACACACTCTCTCCAAACAACTACACACTCACTCTAAACCACAACACCCTCTCTCCAAACAACAACACATTCACTCCACACCACAACACACTCTCTCGGAACCACTACATATTTTCTCCAAACTACAACACACTCCCAAACCTCAACACACTCTCTCCTAACAACTACACACTCACTCCAAACCACAACCCTCCCTCCAAAACTCATCTTACCCTCCAGAACACAGCAAACTCTCTAAACCACTACGTACTCTCTCCAATCAACAACACTCTCTAAACCACAACACTCTCTCCAAACCACAACACACTCTCTCCAAACCACAACACTCTTTCGAAACAACACACTCTCTCCAAACATCAACACTGTGTTCAAAACACAACACTCTTTCCAAACAACAACACACTGTCTACAAACCGCAATACTCTCCCGAAACCACAACATTCTCTCCAAACCACAACGCACTCCCAATCCTCAACACACTCTCTCCAAACCACTACACAATCACTCCAAACCACAACGGTCTCCCCAAAATTCATCTCACTCTCCAAAACACAAGCACTCTAAACCACAACACTCTTTCCAAACCACAACACTCTTTCCAATCCCAATCACTCTCCAAACCACAACACACGCTGCAAACCACAACATAATCTCTCCAAATCACAACACGATCTTTCAGAACCACATCACACTCTCCAACCCACAACAAACTCGATCTAAACCACAAACATCTCTTCAAATGACAACTCCGAACCACAGCGCTCTCTATCCAAACCATAAAACTCTCTCCAAAGCATAACACTCTCTCTCCTAACCACAACACTCACTCTCCAAACAACAAAACTCTCTACAAACCACAACACACAGACACCAAACAATAACGCACTCACACCTAACGACAACACACTCACTCCAAATCACAACAATCTCTTGAAACAACAACACTCTCTCCGATCCACAAGATTCTCTTTCCGAACTACAACATAGTGTCTCGAATTCACAACTGAATCTCTGCAAACAACAACACTCATTCCAAACCACAACACACTCTCTCCAAACCGAAACACACTCTTTGCAAAGCATGACACTCTCTCTAAGCCACAACATTCTCTCCAAACGACAACACACTCCCAAATCTCAACACACTCCCTCCAAACCACTACACACTCACTAAAAACCAGAACACACTCTCTCCAACAGAGTACACATTTCTCCAAACTATAACACACTCTCTCCCAACCACAACACACTCTCTCGAAATCACAACACTCTGTCCGAATCACAACACACTCTCCAAACCACAACACTCTCTCCAAACCACAGCACACTTTCTAAACCACAACTCTCTCTCCAAACCACAACACTCTTTCCGAACCACATGACACTCTCTCCGAACAACAACATTGAGTCTCCAATTCACAACTGAATCTCTCCATACAACGATACTCATTCCAAACCACAACAAACCATTTGCAAACCACAACACTCTCTCGAAACCACAACACACTCTCTCCAAATCACAACATACTCTTTCCAAACCACAACACACATTCCAAATCATAAAACACTCTCCAAAGCACAACACTCTCTCCGAGCCACAAGATACACATTCCAACCACAACACTCTCTCCAAACCACAACACACTCATTCCAAACCACAACACACTCTCTCCAAACAACAATACTCCCTCCAATCCACAACACACACTCTTCAAACACAAACCCTCTTTACAAACCACAGACACTCTGTCCAAACCACAAGACACGCTCTCCAAAACACAAGACTCTCCCAAACCTCAACACACTCTGTGCTAACCACTTTACACTGACTCCAAACCACAACACTCTCTCTAAAACTCATCACACTCTCCAACCCACAACAAACTCGATCTAAACCACAAACATCTCTTCAAACGACAACTCTTACTCCGAACCACACTCTTTGCAAAGCACGACACTCTCTCTAAACCACAACATTCTCTCCAAACGACAACACACTCCCAAATCTCAACACACACCCTCCAAACCACTACACACTCACTAAACCACAATACACTCTCTCCAAAGAACAACACACTCACTCTAAACCACAGACACTCTGTCCAAACCACAAGACACGCTCTCCAAAACACAAGACACTCCCAAACCTCAACACACTCTCTCCAAACAACAATACACCCTCCAATCCACAACACACACTCTTCAAACACAAACCCTCTTTACAAATCACAGACACTCTGTCCAAACCACAAGACACGCTCTCCAAAACACAAGACTCTCCCAAACCTCAGCAAACTCTGTGCTAACCACTTTACACTGACTCCAAACCACAACACACTCACTAAACCACAATACACACTCTCTCCAAAGAACAACACACTCACTCTAAACCAGAACACACTCTCTCCAACAGAGTACACATTTCTCGAAACCAAAACACACTCTCTCCCAACCACAACACACTCTTTCCAAACCACAACACTCTGTCCAAACCACAGCACACATTCTAAACCACAACTCTCTCTCCAAACCACAACACTCTCTCGAAACCACAACACACTCTCTCCAAATCACAACATACTCTTTCCAAACCACAATACACATTCCAAATCATAAAACAATCTCCAAAGCACAACACTCTCTCCGAGCCACAAGATACACTCCAACCACAACACTCTCTCCAAACCACAACAAACTCTCCCAAACCACAACACTCTCTCCAAACCACAACACTCTATCCAAACCACAACACTCTCTCCAAAATACAACACACTCACTCCAAATCACAATAATCTCTTCAAACCACAACATACAGTCTCCAAATCACAACCGAATCTCTCCAAACAGCAGCACTCATTCCAAACTACAACAAACTCTATGTGAACCACAACGCTCTCTCCAAACCACAACACATTTATTCCAAACCACAACACACTCATTCCAAACCAAAACACGCTCTCTCCAAACCATAACACTCTGTCTCCAAACCACAATCTCTTCAAACCTCAACACACTCTCCTAAAAACAACTCATTGTTCAAAACACAACTCTTTCTCTCAAAAGCACTGCAAACTCTCCAAACCACATCACACTCTCTACAAACATCAACACACTCTCTCCACCCACAACATTCTCTCTCCAAACCACAATATACTCTCCAAACCACAACACACTCTCTCCAAACCACAACACGCTCTCCAAACCACAACACACTCTCTTTAAACCACAACACCATCTTTCAGAACCACATTACACTCTCCTAACCACAACAAAGTCAATCTAAAACACAACACACTCTCTCCAAACTACAACACACTTTCTCAAAGCAACAACACACTCACTCCAAACCACAACACACTCTCCAAACCACAGCACACTTTCTAAACCACAACTCTCTCTCGAAACCACACAACTCTCTCGAAACCACAACACACTCTCTCCAAACTACAACACACTTTCTCAAAACAACAACACACTCACTCCAAACGACAACACACACTCTCGAAACCACAATACTCTCTCCAAACCACAACACACACTCTCCAACCCACAACACAGACTCTCCAAACCACAACACTCTCTCCAAAAAACAATTCTCTCCAAACCACAACACTCTCTCCAAACCACATCACACTCTCTTCAAACCACAACACACTCTCCTAAACACAACTCATTGTTCAAAACACAACTCATTCTCTGCAAACCACTACAAACTCTCCAAACCACAACACACTCTCCAAACCACAACACTCTCTCCAAACCACATCACAGTCTCTACAAACATCAACACACTCCCTACACCATCACACTCTCTCCAAAACAAAATATTCTCTCCAAACCACAACACTCTCGCGATTCCTCAACAGTCTCTCCAAACCTCAACACCCTCCTTCCTAACCACTAAAGAGTCACTCTAAACCACAACACACCCCCTCCTCACCACTAAACACTAATTCTAAACCACAATACACACTTTCCAAACCACAACACTCTCTCGAAACCACAACACTCTCTCCAAAGCACAACACATACTCTCCAAACCATGACACACTCTCCAAACCACAACAAACTCTGTCTAATCAGAACACGATCTTTCAGAACAAAAACACACTTTCCAAACCACAACAAACTCTATCTAAGCCACAAAACACCTTCTCCAAACTACAACACACTCTCTCCAAATCAAAACACTCTCTTAAAATCACAATATTCTGTCCTAACGACAACTCTCTCCAAACCACAACACAATCACCACAAAAAGCAAAACTCTCACTCAAAATCATAACAATCTCTTCTAACCGCAACACTCTCTCCAAACCTCAACACCCTCCTTCCTAACCACTAAACAGTCACTCTAAACCACAACACACTCCCTCCTAACCACTAAACACTCATTCTAAACCACAACACACACTCTCCAAACCACAGCACTCTCACAAAACCAAAACACTCTCTCCAAACCACAACACATTCTCCAAACCAGGACACTCTCTACAAAGCATAACACTCTCTCCAAACCACAACACTCTCTCCAAACCACAACACTCTCTCCAAACCACAACACTCTCTCAAAACCACAACACTCTATCCAAAGCATAACACTCTCTCCAAGGCACAAAACACTGTCTCCAAACCACAATCTCTTGAAACCACAACACACTCTCTTCAAACCACATCACACTCTCCTAAACACAACTCATTGTTCAAAACACAACTCTTTCTCTCCAAAGCACTGCAAACTCTCCAAACCACATCACACTCTCTACAAAAATCAACACACTCTCTCCACCCACAACACTCTCTTTCCAAACCACAATATTCTGTCCAAACCACAACACATACTCTCCAAACCCCAACCCACTCTACAAACCTCAAACACTCTCTCAAAACCACAACACGCTCACCAAACCACAACACACTCTCTTTAAACCACAGCACCATCTTTCAGAACCACATCACACTCTCCAAACTGCAATAAAGTCGATCTAAACCACAACAAACTCTGTCCAAACTACAACACACTCTCTCAATAACCACAACACACTCACTCCAAATCACAACACTCTTAAAACCACAATAATCTCTCTTGATGTCAAATCTATCTACACATCACAACACAATCTCCTGAAAAAAAACAACACACTCTCTCCAAACAACAACACATTCACTCCAAACCACAACAGACACTCTCCAAACCACAACACACACTCACCAAACCACAACCCACTCTCTAAACCACATAACAACCTCTATGACTACAACACACTCTTTCCACCAACACTACTCTCTCTCCAAACCACAATAATCTCTCCAAAACAGGACATACACTCGCCAAACCCCAACCCTCTCTACAAACCACAAACACTCTGTCCAAACCACAAGATATTCTCTCCAAACCAGTGCACTCTCTCTCCAAACTACAACACACTCTCTGCAAACCACAACACACTCTCGAAACCACAACACTCTCTCGAAACCACAACACTCTCTCCAAACCACAACAATCTATTCAAACCACAACACACTCTCCAAAGCAGTAAAAATAGATAAGTCCCCTGGGCCAGATGGGATTTATCCTTTGATTCTCTGGGAAGCCAGGGAGGAGATTGCAGACCCTTTGTCCTTGATCTTTATGTCATCTTTGTCGACAGGAATAGTGCCGGAAGACTGGAGGATAGCAAATATTGTCCCCTTGTTCAAGAAGGGGAGTAGAGACAACCCTGGTAATAATAGACCTGTGAGCCTTACTTCAGTTGTGGGTAAAATGTTGGAAAAGGTTATAAGAGATAGGGTTTATAATCATCTTGAAAAGAACAAGTTGATTACCGATAGTCAACACGGTTTTGTGAAGGGTAGGTAATGCCTCACAAACCTTATTTAGTTTTTTGAGAAGGTGACCAAACAGGTGGATGAGGGTAAAGCGGTTGATGTGGTGTATATGGATTTCAGTAAGGCGTTTGATAAGGTTTCCCACGGTAGGCTATTGCAGAAAATAAGGAAGTATGGGATAGAAGGTGATTTAGCGGTTTGGATCAGTAATTGGCTAGTTAAAAGAAGACAGAGGGTGGTGGTTGATGGAAAATGTTCATCCTGGAGTTCAGTTACTAGTGGTGTACCGCAAGGATCTGTTTTGGGGCCACTGCTGTTTGTCATTTTTATAAATGACCTGGAAGAGGGTGTAGAAGGATGGGTTAGTAAATTTGCAGATGACACGAAGGTCGGTGGAGTTGTGGATAGTGCTGAAGGATTTTATAGGATACAGAGGGACATAGATAAGCTGCAGCTCTGGGCTGAGAGGTGGCAGATGGAGTTTAATGCGGAAAACTGTGAGGTGGTTCACTTTGGAAGGAGTAACAGCAATGCAGAGTACTGGGCTAATGGCAAGATTCTTGGTAGTGTAGATGAACAGAGAGATCTCAGCATCAAGGTACATAAATCCCTGAAAGTTGCCACCCAGGTTAATAGGGCTGTTAAGAAGGCATATGGTGTGCTAGCCCTTTATCAGTAGGGGGATTGAGCTTCGGAACCACAGGTCATGCTGCAGCTGTACATAACTCTGGTGCGGCCGCTCCTGGAGTACTGCGTGCAGTTCTGGTCACCACATTATAGGAAGGATGTGGAAGCTTTGGAAAGGGTTCAGAGGAGATTTACTAGGATGTTGCCTGGCATGGAGGGAAGGTCTCACGAGAAAAGGCTCAGGGACTTGAGGTTCTTTTCATTAGAGAGGAGATGGCTGAGAGGTGACTTAATAGAGACATATAAGATAGTCAGAGGGTTAGATAGGGTGGACAGTGAGAGTCTCTTTCCTCGGATGGTGATGACCAACACGAGGGGACATAGCTTTAAATTTAGGGGTAGTAGATATAGGACAGATGTCAGAGGCAGTTTCTTTACTCAGAGAGTAGTAGGGGTGTGGAACGCCCTGCCTGCACCGGTAGTAGACTCGCCAACCTTAAGGGCATTTAAGTGGTCACTGGATAGACATATGGATGAAAATGGAATAGTGTAGGTCAGATAGGCGTCAGATGGTTTCACGGGTGGGCATAACATCGAGGGCCGAAGGGCCCGTACTGTACTTTAATGTTCTATGTTCTATCAACCAAAACACACTCCGAAACCTCAACACTCTCTCTCCTAACCACTACACACTCAATACAAAGCGCAGCGCTCTCTCCAAAATTAATCTCAATCTCTAAACCACAATGAGCGCTCAAAACCTCAACACACGCTCTCCTAACCACTACACACTCACTCTCAATCACAACACACTCTCCTAAACACAACTCATTGTTCAAAACACAACTCATTCTCTCCAAACCACTACACACTCACTCTTAATCACAACACACACACATTCTCTCCAAACCACTACAACTCTCCAAACCACATCACACTCTCTACAAACATCAACACACTCCCTCCACCCATCACACTCTCTCCAAACCACAACACTCTCTCCAAACCTCAACACACACTCTCCAAACAACGACACATTCTCCAAACCACAACAAACTCTCTCTAACCAGAAGACGATCTTTCAGAACAACACACTATCCAAACCACAACAAACTCTATCTAAATGACAAAAAACACTCTCCAAACCACAACACACTCTCTCCAAATGACAACACTCTCTTAAAATCACAATTCTCTGTCCGAACGACAACTCTCTCCAAACCACAACACAATCACCACAAAAAACAACACACTCACTCCAAATCACAACAATCTCTTCTAACCGCAACACTCTCTCCGAACCACAAAACACTCGATGCAAACCAGAAAACACTCTCTCGAAACCACAACGCACTCTCTAAACCACACATAGTCTCCAATTCACAACTGTATCTCTCTAAACAACAACACTCATTCCACACCACAAAACATTCTTTGCAAAGCACAGCACTCTCACCAAAAGGCAACACACTCTCTCCAAACCACAACATACTCTTTCAAAACCACAACACACATTCAAAACCACAACACACTCATTCCAGACCACAACACACACTCATTCCAAACCACAACATACTAGCCCCGAACCACAGAACACTCTGCACACCACAACAAGCTAGTGAACTACAACACACTTTACAACACACTCTCTTCAAACCACAACACTTTCTCTTCAAACCACAACACACTCTCCTAAACACAACTCATTCTTCAAACCACAACTCATTCTCACCAAACCACTATGAACTCTCCACACCACATCACACTCTCTGCAATCATCAACACACTCTCTTCACCCACAACACTCTCTCTCCAAGCCTCAATGCTCTCTCCAAACCACAACACACATTCACCAAACCCCAAGCCTCTCTAAAAATCACAAACACCCTGCCCACGCCACAACACATGACCAAACCTGAACACACACTCTCCTGACCACTGCATACTCACTCCAAATCACAACACTCTCTCCAAAACTCATCTCACCCTCGCGAAAACAGCAAGCTCTCTAAACCACAAGCACTCCAAACTGCAACACACTCTCTCCAAAAAACTACACACTCACTCCACACCACAACACACTCTCTCGGAACCAGTACATATTTTCTCCAAACTACAATACACTCTCTCCAAACCACAGCACACTCTCCAAACCACAAAACTCTCTAAACCACAACATTCTCTCCAAACCACAACACACTCCCAAACCTCAACACACTCTCTCCTAACAACTACACACTCACTCCACACCACAACACACTCTCTCGGAACCAGTACATATTTTCTCCAAACTACAATACACTCTCTCCAAACCACAGCACACTCTCCAAACCACAAAACTCTCTAAACCACAACATTCTCTCCAAACCACAACACACTCCCAAACCTCAACACACTCTCTCCTATCAACTACACACTCACTCCAAACCACAACCCCCCCCTCCAAAACTCATCTCACCCTCGCAAAAACAGCAAGCTCTCTAAACCACAACATACTCTCTCCAAACAACAACACTCTCTAAACCACAACACTCTCTTCAAACCAAAACACACTCACTCCAAACCACAACACTCTTTCGAATCAAAACACTCTCTCCTAACCACATAGAGCATAGAACATAGAACATTACAGCGCAGTACAAACCCTTCGGCCCTCGATGATGCACCGTCCTGTGAAACTCCTCTAAAGTCCCTCTCCACTATTCCCTTATTGTCCATATGCCTATCCTTGACCATTTGAATGCGTTTAGTGTTGGCGAGTCCACTACTGTTGCAGGGAGGCCCTGATTACTCTCTGAGTAAAGAACCTACCTCTGACATCCGTCCTCCATCTATCTCCCCTCAATTTAAAGCTATGTCCCCTCGTGCTGGACATCACCATCCTAGGAAAAAGGCTCTCAATGTCCGCCCTATATAATCCTCTGATCATCTTGTATGCCTCTATTAGTCACCTCTTAATCTTCTACTCTCTAACGAAAACAGCCTCAAGTCCTTCAGCCTTTCCTCACAAGATCTTCCCTCCATACCAGGCAAAATCCTTGGACATCTCCTCTGTACCCTTTCCAATGCTTCCACATCCTTCCTATAATGTGGCGACCAGAACTGTACGCAATACTCCGCACCAGAGTTTTGTACAACTGCAACATGACCTCATGGCTCCAAAACTTAATTCCTCTACCAATAAAAGCTAACACACCTTACGCCTCCTTAACAACCCTCTCAACCTGGGTGGCAACTTTCAGGGATCTATGGACATGCACACCGAGATCTCTCTACTCGTCGACACTACTGTCTTCCTGTTGTTCCTTCCAAAATGAATCACCTCACACTTTTCTGCATCAAACTCCATTTGCCACCTGTCAGCCCAGCTCTGCAGCTGATCTATGTCCCTCTGTAACTTGTAAAATCCTTCTGCACTATCCACAACTCCACCGACTTTAGTGTCATCTGCAAATTTACTCACCCATCCTTCTACGCCCTCCTCCAGGTCATTTATAAAAATGACAAACAGCAGCGGCCCCAAAACAGATCGTTGTGGTACACCACTCATAACTGGACACCAGTCAGAATATTCCCCATCAACGACCACCCTTTGTCTTCTATCAACTAGCCAATTTCTGATCCAAACTGCTAAATCAACCTGAATCCCATGCCTCTGTATTTTTTGCAATAGCCTACCATGGGGAACCTTATCAAATGCTTTACTGAAATCCATATACAACACATCAACTGCTTTACCCTCATCCACCTGTTTGGTCACCTTCTCGAAGAACTCAATAAGGTTTGTGAGGCACGACCTACCCTTCACAAAACCATGTTGACTATCTCTAATCAAATTATTCCTTTCCAGATGATTATACATCCAATCTCTTATAAACATTTCCAAGACTTTTCCCACAACATAAGTAAGGCGCACTGGTCGATATGAAAATGAAATGAAATGAAAATCACTTATTGTCACGAGTAGGCTTCAATGAAGTTACTGTGAAAAGCCCCTACTTGCCACATTCTGGCACCTGTCCAGGGAGGGTGGTACGGGAATCAAACCGTGCTGCTGGCCTGCTTGGTCTGCTTTAAAAGCTAGCAATTTAGCCCAGTGAGCTAAACCAGCACTTATAGTTACCAGGGTTATCTCTACTCGTCTTCTTGAACAAGGGGACAACATGTACTATCCTCCAGTCTCCCAGCACTATTCCTGTAGACAAAAATGACTTAAAGATCAAAGCCAAAGGCTCTCCTCCCTAGCTTCCCAGAGAATCGTAGGATAGATCCCATCTGGCCCAGGGGACTTATCTATTTTCACAGTTTCCAGAATCTCTAACACCTCCTCGCTATGAACCTCAAGCCCTTCTAGTCTAGTAGCCTGTATCTCAGTATTCTCCTCGACAACTTTGTCTTTTTCCTGTGTGAATACAGACAAAAAATACTCATGTAGCACCTCTCCTATCTCCTTGGACTCCACGCACAACTTCCAACTACTGTCCTTGACTGGCACTACTCTTACCTTAGTCATTCTTTTATCCCTGACATAACTATAGAAAGCTTCAGGGTTATCCTTGATCCTGCATGCCAAAGACTTCTCATGTCCTCGCTTGGCTCTTCTTAGCTCTCACTTTAGAGCCTTCCGAGCAAACTTGTAACTCTCAAGCACCCTAACTGAACCATCACGTCTCATCTTTACATAAGCCTCCTTCTTCCTCTTGACAAGTGTTTCAACTGCTTTAGTAACCCATGGTTCCCTCGCTCAACCACTTCCTCCCTGCGTAACAGGTACATACATATCAAGGACACGCAGTAGCTGTTCTTTGAACATGCTCCACATTTCTATTGTACCCATCCCAAGCAGTATTTCTCCCCAGCTGATGCATCCTAAGTCTTGCCTCATCGCATCATAATTGCCTTTCCCGCAGCTATAACTCTTGCCCTGCGGTGTATACCTATTCCTTTCCATTGCTAAATTAAACGTAATTGAATTGTGGTCACTAACACCAAAGTGCTCACCTACATCCAAATGTAACACCTGTCCTGGTTCAATACCCACTACCAAATCCAATACGGCCTCGCCTCTCGTTGGCCGATCTACATAGTGCATTAGGAAACACTCCTGCACACATTGGACAAAAACAGACCCATCTCAAGTACTCACAAGACGCTCTCTCCAAACCACAACACTCATTCCAAACCACAACACACTCTTTGCGAACCACAACGCTCTCTCCAAACCACAACACACTCATTCCAAACCTCAACACACGCTCTCCAAACCACAACAACCTCTCTCAAAACCGCAACACACTATCTCCAAACCACAATTCACTCTAAACCACAAGACACACTCTCTAAACCACAAGACATTCCCAAACCTCAACGCACTCTCTCCAAACCACTTTACACTGACTCCAAACCACAACACTATCTACAAAACTCATTTCACTCTCCAAACCACAACAAGAACTCTAAAACACAACACACTCTCTCCAAACAACAACACATTCACGCTGAACCACAACACACTCTCAACAAACCATTGCATAATTTCTCCAAACTACAACACATTCTCTCCAAACCACAACACTCTATCCTAACCTCAAAACTCTCGAAACCAAAACATTCTTTCCAAACCGCAACACACTCCCAAACCTCAACACACTCTGCCCTAACCACTGCACACTCATTACAACCCACAACACTCCCTCCAAAACGCATCTCACCCTCCAGAACACAACAAGCACTCTAAACCACAACAAACTCTCTCTAATCAACAACACTCTCTCCAAACCACAACACTCTCTCCAAACCACAACACACTCTCTGCTAACCAGTACACACTCACTACAAAGCGCAGCACTCTCTCCAAAACTCATCTCACTCTCCAAACCACAATGTGTGCTCTAAACCAGAACACACTCTCTACAAACAACAACACATTCACCCTAAATCACACCACACTCTCTCCAAATCAGTGCACACTTTCTCCAAACAACAACACACTCTCTCCAAACCACAACATTCTCTCTAAATCACAACATTCTCTCCAAACCACTACACACTCACCCAAAATCACAACGGTCTTTCCAAAATTCATCTCACTCTGCAAAACACAAGCACTCTAAATCACAACACTCTTTCCAAACCACAAGACTCTCCAACCCGCAACACGCTCTCCAAACCACAACACACTCCCTCCAACCCACTACACACTCTCCAAACCGCAACACGCTCTCCAAACCACAACACACTCTCTCCAAACCACTACACACTCCCTCCAAACCACAACACACTCCCTCCAAACAACTACACACTCTCCAAACCACAACACGAACTTTCAGAACCACATCACACTCTCCTAACCACAACACGCTCTCTCCAAACATCAACACACTCTCTCCAAACCACATCACTCTCCCCAAACAACAACACTCTCTTGAAACCACAATACCGTCTCCTAACGACAACACCCACTCCAAACGACAACTCAATCACCCCAAAAATCAACACACTCTCTCCAAACAACAACACTCACTCTCTAAACCACAACACTCTCTCCAAACCAGAATACACTCCCAAACCTCAACACACTCTCTCTTAACCACTACACACTCACTCCAAACCACAACACTCCCTCCGAATCTAATCTCACCCTCCAGAACACAACAAGCTCCCTAAACCACAACAAATTCTCTCCAAACAACAACACTCTCTAAACCACAACACTCTGTCCAAACCACAACACACTCTCTCCAAACCACAACACACTCTCTCCAAACCACAACACACTCTCTCCAAACATCAAAACACTCTCTCCAAACCACAACACTCTTTCCAAGCACACTCTCTACAAACCACAACACTCTTTCCAAGCACACTCTCTACAAACCACAACACTCTTTCCAAGCACACTCTCTACAAACCACAATACTCTTTCGAAACAACACACTCTCTCCCAACCACAACACTCTCTCCAAACCACAACAGTATCTCCAAACCACAACACTCACTCCAAAAAACAACACACTCACTCTTAACCACAACACATTCTCTCCATACTACAATACATTCTCACCAAACCACAGCACACTCTTTAAAAATCAACACCACATTAAATCGACAATGCAGTCTCCTAACGACAACACTCACTCCAAACGGCAACTCAATCACCCCAAAAAACAACACACTCACTCTAAACCACAACACTCTCCAAACCACAACACTCACTCTCTAAACCACAACACTCTCTCCAACTCACAACACTCTCCAAACCGCAACAATCTCACCAAACCACAACACACTCTCTCCTAACCTCTACACACTCACTCCAAACCACAACACTCTCTCCAAAACTCATCTCACTCTTCAAATTAACACAAGAACTCTAATCAACAATACACCCTCTCCAAACAACACACTCACTCTAAACCACAACACACTCTCTCCAAACCAGTACACATTTTCTCCAAAACTACAACACTCTCCAAACCGCAACACACTGCCAAACCTCAACACACTCTCGCCGAACCACTACACACACTAAACCACAACACTCTCACTCTAAACCACAACACGCTCTCTCCAAACCACAACACGCTCTCTCCAAACCACAACACACTCTCTACAAATCACAACACACTCTCTCCAAACCACAACACACTCTCTCCAAACCACAACACTCTCTGCAAAGCATGACACACACTGTCCAAACAACAACACTCTCTCTCCAAATCACAACAATCTCGTCAAATCACAACACTCTCTCTGAACCACAACGCACTCTATCAAGCCAGAAAACTCTCTCCAAACCAGAAAACTCACTCTGAACCACTTCTCCAAACGGCAACGCTCTCTCCAATCAGTAACACTATCTCTCCAAACCACAACAAACTCTCTCCAAATCACAACACACTCTCTAAAACACAACACACTCTCCAAACCACAACAAGCACTCTAAACCACAAAACACTCTCTCCAAATAACAACACTCAATCTAAACCACAACACACTGTCTCCAAACCAGTACATACTTTCTCCAAACTACAACACAGTCTCTCATAACCACAACACTTTCTCCAATTGCTATGCCAGCGCAGGTGGTAGAGGCGGGCACGCTAGCATTATTTAAGATGCATATGGACAGACATATGTACGGGAGGGGAACAGAGGGAAGTAGGTCCTTGGAAAATAGGTAACAAGTTTAGATATAGGATCTGGATCGGCGCAGGCTAGGAGGGCCGAAGGATCTGTTCCTGTGCTGCAATTTTCTTTGTTCTTTGTTCTAAACAACAACACTCTCTCCAAACTACAACTCTCTCTCCAAACTACAAAACACTCTCTCCAAACTACAACACAGTCTCTCCAAACCACAACACACTCTCTCAAAACAATAACACCCTCTCTCCAAACCACAACAATCTCTCCAAACCACAACACACTCTCCAAACCACAACACACACTCTCCAAACCACTAAAGACATCAAACCACATCACTCTCTCTCCAAACATCAACGCACTCTCGCCACCCACAATAAACTCGCTCCACCCTCAACGCCCTCTCTCCAAACTACAACACTCTCTCCAAACTACAACACTCTCTCCAAACCACAACACACACTCTCCAAACCACAACACACTCTCCAAACCACAACACACTCTCCAAACCACAACACACTCTCCAAACCACAACACACACTCTCCAAACCACAACACACTCTCCAAACCACAACACTGTCTCCAACCCACAACACTCTCTCCAAACCACAACACTCTCTCTGAACAACACACTCTTTCCAAACCACAACACAGTCTCTCCATACCACAGCACACTCTCTCCAAACCGCAACACAGTCTCTCCAAATCACAACACTCTCTCCAAACCACAACACTCTCTCCAAACCACAACACTCTCTCCAAACCACAGCACACTCTCCAAACCACAACACTCTCTCCAAACAACAACAATGTCTATCTAAACCACAACATTTCTCCAAACCAAAACACACTCCCTCCAAACCACAACACACGCACTCCAAACCACAAACACTCTCTCCAAACCACAACACTCTCTCCAAACCACAACACACTCTCCAAACCACAACACTCTCTCCAAACCACAACACACTCTCCCCAATCAACAAACGCACTCCAAACCACAACACTCTCTCCAAACCACAAGACTCTCTCCAAACCTCAACACACTCCCTCCTAACCACTACACATTTCCACTAAAGCACAACACACTCTCCAAATCATAACACACTCTCTCCAACAACAACACTCTCTCCAAATCACAACACACATTCTGTAAACGCCATCACTCTCTCCAAACCACAACACTCTCCCAACCACAACACTCTCTCCAAACCACAGCACACGCTATCTAACCCACAACACACTATCTCCAAACAATAAAACACTCTCTCCAAACCACAACACACTCAGTCCAAACCACAACACACTCTCCAAACCACAACAATGTCTACCTAAACCACAACACACTCTCTCCACTCACAACACACTCTCTCCAAGGAACAACAAACACTCTCCAAACCACAACACTCTCTCCAAACCACAACACACTCTCTCCAATCAACAAACCACTCCAAACCACAACACTCTCTCCAAACCACAAGACCATCTCCAAACCTCAACACGCTCCCTCCTAACCACTACACATTTCCTCTAAAGCACAACACACTGTCCAAATCATAACACACATTCTGTAAACGCCATCACTCTCTCCAAACCACAACACTCTCCCAACCACAACACTCTCTCCAAACCACAACACTCTCTCCAAACCACAGCACACTCTATCTAACCCACAACACACTATCTCCAAACAATAAAACCCTCTCTCCAAACCACAACACTCTCTCCAAACCACAACACACTCAGTCCAAACCACAACACACTCTCCAAACCACAACAATGTCTACCTAAACCACAACACACTCTCTCAAACTACAACACACTCCCTCCAAGGCACAACAAACACTCTCCAAACCACCACACTCTCTCCAAACCACAAGACTCTCTCGAAACCACAACACACTCTCTCCAAACCACAACACTCTCTCCGAACCATAACACACTCTCTCCAAACCATAACACACTCTCCAAAATTCAACACACTCTCTCCAAACCACAACACACTCTCCAAACCACAACACACTCTCTCCAAACCACAACACACTCTCTCCAAACCACAACACACTCTCTCCAAACCATAACACACTCTCGAAATTACAACACCCGCTCTCCAAACTACAACACTCTCTCCAAACCAGAACAGACTCTCAAACCACAACAATGTCTATCTAAACCGCAACCCCTCTCTAAACCACAACACACTCTCTCCAAACCACAACGCCCGCTCTCCAAACCACAACACTCTCTACAAACCACAACACACTCTCGTCAAACCACAACACACTCTCCTAATCACAACTCATTGTTCCAACCACAACACATTCACACCAAACCACTAAAGTCATCAAACCACATCACACTCTCTCCAAACATCAACCCACAATAAACTCGCTCCACCCTCAACGCACACTCTCCAAACTACAACACTCTGTCCAAACCACAACACTCTCTCCAAACCACAACACACTCTATACAAATCACAAGACACTCTCTTGAAACCACAACACACTCTCTAAATCACAACACACTCTCCAAGCCACAACACACTCTCCAAACCACAACACTCTCTCCAAACCACAAGACTCTCTCCAAACCTCAACACACTCCCTCCTAACCACTACACATTTCCACTAAAGCACAACACACTCTCCAAATCATAACACACTCTCTCCAAACAACAACACTCTCTCCAAATCACAACACACATTCTGTAAACGCCATCACTCTCTCCAAACCACAACACTCTCCCAACCACAACACTCTCTCCAAACCACAGCACACGCTATCTAACCCACAACACACTATCTCCAAACAATAAAACACTCTCTCCAAACCACAACACACTCAGTCCAAACCACAACACACTCTCCAAACCACAACAATGTCTACCTAAACCACAACACACTCTCTCAAACTACAACACACTCTCTCCAAGGAACAACAAACACTCTCCAAACCACAACACTCTCTCCAAACCACAACACACTCTCTCCAATCAACAAACCACTCCAAACCACAACACTCTCTCCAAACCACAAGACCATCTCCAAACCTCAACACGCTCCCTCCTAACCACTACACATTTCCTCTAAAGCACAACACACTGTCCAAATCATAACACACATTCTGTAAACGCCATCACTCTCTCCAAACCACAACACTCTCCCAACCACAACACTCTCTCCAAACCACAACACTCTCTCCAAACCACAGCACACTCTATCTAACCCACAACACACTATCTCCAAACAATAAAACCCTCTCTCCAAACCACAACACTCTCTCCAAACCACAACACACTCAGTCCAAACCACAACACACTCTCCAAACCACAACAATGTCTACCTAAACCACAACACACTCTCTCAAACTACAACACACTCCCTCCAAGGCACAACAAACACTCTCCAAACCACCACACTCTCTCCAAACCACAAGACTCTCTCGAAACCACAACACACTCTCTCCAAACCACAACACTCTCTCCGAACCATAACACACTCTCTCCAAACCATAACACACTCTCCAAAATTCAACACACTCTCTCCAAACCACAACACACTCTCCAAACCACAACACACTCTCTCCAAACCACAACACACTCTCTCCAAACCACAACACACTCTCTCCAAACCATAACACACTCTCGAAATTACAACACCCGCTCTCCAAACTACAACACTCTCTCCAAACCAGAACAGACTCTCAAACCACAACAATGTCTATCTAAACCGCAACCCCTCTCTAAACCACAACACACTCTCTCCAAACCACAACGCCCGCTCTCCAAACCACAACACTCTCTACAAACCACAACACACTCTCGTCAAACCACAACACACTCTCCTAATCACAACTCATTGTTCCAACCACAACACATTCACACCAAACCACTAAAGTCATCAAACCACATCACACTCTCTCCAAACATCAACCCACAATAAACTCGCTCCACCCTCAACGCACACTCTCCAAACTACAACACTCTGTCCAAACCACAACACTCTCTCCAAACCACAACACACTCTATACAAATCACAAGACACTCTCTTGAAACCACAACACACTCTCTAAATCACAACACACTCTCCAAGCCACAACACACTCTCCAAACCACAACACTCTCTCCAAACCACAACACTGTCTCCAAACCACAACACTCTCTAAACAACAACACTCACTCCAAACCACAACACACTCTCCAAACCACAACACACTCTCCAAACCACAACACTCTCTCCAAACCACAACTCACTCTCCAAACCACAACACTCTCTCCAAACCACAACACTCTCTCCACACCACAACACTCGCTCTCCAAACCACATCACACTCTCTCCAAACCACAACACACTCTCTCCAAACCACAACACACTCTCGTCAAACCACAACACTCTCTCCAAACCACAACACTCTCTCTCCAATCAACACACTCACTCCAAACCACAACACTCTCTCCAAACCACAAGACTCTCTCCAAACCTCAACACGCTCCCTCCTAACAACTACACATTTCCTCTAAAGCACAACACACTCTCCAAATCATAACACACATTCTGTAAACGCCATCACTCTCTCCAAACCACAATGCTCTCTCAAAATCACAACACACATTCTGCAAATGCCATCACTCTCTCCAAACCGCAACTCTCTCCAAACCACAACATTCTCTCCAAACCACAGCACACTCTCCAAACCACAACAATGTCTATCTAAATCACAACCACTCTCCAAACCACAACACTCTCTATAAAATAACAACACCTTCTCTCCAAACCACAACACTCTCTCGAAATCACAACTCATTGTTCCAACAACAACACATTATCACCAAACCACTAAAGTCATCAAACCACATCACACTCTCTCCAAACATCAACGCACTCTCGCCACCCACAATACACTCTCTCCACCTTCAACGCACACCCTCCAAATCACAACACTCTCTCCAAACCACAACACCCTCTCCAAACAACAAAACTCTCTCTGAACAACACACTCCTTCCAAACCACAACACTCTCTCCAAACCATAACACTCCATACAAACCATAAAACTCTATACAAATCACAAGACACTCTCTTGAAACCACAACACAGTCTCTGCAAACCACAACACACTCTCTAAATCACAACACACTCTCCAAACCACAACACACTCTCTCCAAACCACAACACTGTCTCCAAACCACAACACTCTCTCCAAACCACAACACTCTCTCCAAACCACAACACAGTCTCTGCAAACCACAACACACTCTCTAAATCACAACACACTCTCCAAACCACAACACTCTCTCTCCAAACCACAACAATGTCTCCAAACCACAACACTCTCTCCAAACCACAACACTCTCTCCAAACCACAACACACTCTCCAAACCACAACACACTCTCCAAACCACAACACTCTCTCCAAACCACAACACACTCTCCAAACCACAACACTCTCTCGAAATCACAATACATTCTCCAAACCACAACACTCTCTCAAAACCACAACACTCTCTCCAAAGCACAACACTCTCTTCAAACCACAACACTCTCTCCAAACAACAACAATGTCTATCTAAACCACAACATTTCTCCAAACCAAAACACACTCTCTCCAACCACAACACACTCTCTCCAAACCACAACACTCGCTTTCCAAACCACAACACTCGCTCTCCAAACCACTAACACTCGTTTCCAACCACAACACTCCTACCAAACCACTACACTCTCTCCAAAACC
>NC_052148.1:3402659-3531027 GCF_902713615.1 Scyliorhinus canicula
ACAACACTCTCTCTTACCACAACATGCATTTAGGGGCCTCATGGTAGCATGGTGGTTAGCATCAATGCTTCACAGCTCCAGGGTCCCAGGTTCGATTCCCGGCTGGGTCACTGTCTGTGTGGAGTCTGCACGTCCTCCCCGTGTGTGCGTGGGTTTCCTCCGGGTGCTCCGCTTTCCTCCCACAGTCCAAAGATGTGCGGGTTAGGTGGATTGGCCATGCTAAATTGCCCGTAGTGTAAGGTTAATGGGGGGATTGTTGGGTTATGGGTATACGGGTTACGTGGGTTTAAGTAGGGTGATCATTGCTCGGCACAACATCGAGGGCCGAAGGGCCTGTTCTGTGCTGTACTGTTCTATGTTCTATGCTCTCTCCAAACCCGAACCATCTACAAACCCCAACCATCAACAAACCACAAACACTCTGTCCCAGGAGTGGGCAAACTTTTCCGTGCAAGGGCCGCATACAGAAATTCACAATTTTAAAGGGCCGCATAGTATTAATAGTCCTGGTTGTAACCAATTAGCGTGCAGCATATACCTCAGCGCTTCCCCCGCCGGCATCCTGCCTTTAGCCCTCTTTTTCTCTACTTTTCAAAAATGGCGCTTCACCCGGTTATGATTCTGGGCGCCTCATATAGAACATAGAACAGTACAGCACAGAACAGGCCCTTCGGCCCTCAATGTTGTGCCGAGCAATGATCACCCTACTCAAGTCAACGTATCCATCCTATACCAGTAACCCAACAGCCCCCCCATTAACCGTAGTTTGCCCACCCCTGCTCTGTCCAAACCGCAACACACACTCTCCAAACCAGAACACTCTCACAAAATCACAACACTCTCTCCAAAACACAACACACTATCTCGTAACCACTGCACACTCACTCCAAACCACAAAACTCTCTCCAAAACTCATTGCACTCTCCAAAACACAACAAGCACTCTAACCACAACACTCTCTGCAAACCACAACACTCTCTCCAAAACACAACACTCTCTCCAAAACAGAACACTCTCTCCAAACCTCTACACACTTCCTACAAACCACTACACACTCTCTCCAAACCTCTAAACACTTCCTCCAAACCACAACACTCTCTCCAAACCACAACACACTCTCTCCAAAACACAACACTCTCTCCAAACCACAACACCCTTTCTCCAAACCACAACACCCTCTCTCCAAACTATAACACACTCTCTTCAAACCACAACATACTCTGCTAAACACAACTCATTGTTCAAACCACAACACATTCTCACCATACCACGACAAACTCTCCAAACCACAGACACTCTCTCCAAACCACAACACTCTCTTGAAACCACAACATTCTCTCCAAAACACAACATTCTCTCCAAACCTCAACACACTCTCTCCTAACCACTATGCCCTCACTCCAAACCATAACACACACTCTCCAAACCACACGACGCTCTCTCAAAATCAGTACACACCGTCTCCAAACTACAACACACTCTTCCCAAACCACAAGATACTCTCTCTCCAAACCACAACACACTCACTCCAAACCAGTACACACTCTCTCCAAACTACGACACTCTCTCCAAACCACAACACACACTGTCCAAACCCCAACCCTCTCTCTAATCCACAAGACACCATCTCAAAATCAGTAAATACGCTCTCCAAACTACAACACGCTCTCTCCAAACCACAACACACTCACTCCAAACCAGTACACACTCTCTCCAAACTACGACACTCTCTCCAAACCACAACACACACTGTCCAAACCCCAACCCTCTCTCTAATCCACAAGACACCATCTCAAAATCAGTAAATACGCTCTCCAAACTACAACACGCTCTCTCCAAACCACAACACACTCTCTCCAAACCACAACAAACTCTCTCCAATCCACAACATTCTCTTCAAACCACGACATTCTCTTCAAACCACAACATTCTCTTCAAACCACGACATTCTCTCCAAACCACGACACTCTCCCAAACTTCAACACACTCTCTCCTAACCACTACACCCTCACTCCTAACCACTACACCCTCACTCCAAGTCACTACAGCCTCACTTCAAACCACAACACACTCTCTCCAAACCACAACACTCTCTCCAAACCACAACACTCTCTCCAAACCACAACACACTCTCTCCAAATAACAACACCTTCTCTCCAAACCACAACACCCTCTCCAACCCACAACACCCTCTCTCCAAACCACAACACACTGTCTCCAATCCACAACACACTGTCTCCAAACCACAACACGCTATCTCCAATCCACAAAACACTGTCTCCAAACCACAACACACTGTCTCCAAACCACAACACGCTCTCTCCAATCCACAACACACTGTCTCCAAACCACAACACTCTCTCCAAACCTCAACACGCTCTCTCCAAACCTCAACACTCTCTCTCCAAACCTCAACACCCTCTCTCCAATCCACAACACACTGTCTCCAAACCACAACACACTGTCTCCAAACCACAACACTCTCTCTCCAAACCTCAACACCCTCTCTCCAATCCACAACACACTGTCTCCAAACCACAACACACTGTCTCCAAACCACAACACCCTCTCTCCAAACCTCAACACCCTCTCTCCAAACCACAACACTCTCTCCAAACCACAAAACAATCTCCAAACCACAACACACTCTCCAAACCGCAACACTCTCTCCAAACCACAACACTCTCTCCAAACCACAACACGCTATCTCCAAACCATAACAAACTCTCTCCAAACCACAACACAATCTCCAAACCACAACACTCTGCAAACCACAACAAACTTTCTCCAAACCACAACACCCGCTCCAAACCAACACAAACTCTATCTCAACCACAACACATGCTCTCAAAACTACAACACACTCTCTGCAAACCACGACACTCTCTCACAACCACAACACACTCAGTTCAAACCTCAAGACACTCTCTCCAAACCACAACTCTCTCTCGGAACCACAAGACACTTCTCCAAACAGCAACTTTCTCTCTCCAAACAACAGCACTCTCTCTCAAACCACAACACTCTCCAAACCACAACACATTCTTCAAGACACAACACAATCTCCAAACCACAACACAATCTCCAACCCACAACACAATCTCCAACCCACAACACGCTCTCCAAACCACAACACTCTCTCCCCAAAACCAAAACAGTCTATGCCCAAACCACAACACTCTTTCCAAAACACAACACACTTACTCCAAACCACAGCACTCTCCTCCAAACAACAACTCAATCAGCACAAAAAACAACACACTTCCTCAAAGTAACAACAATCTCTTCAAACCACAGCACTCTTTCTGAAACACAAGACACTCTCTCAAAACCACAACAACGCTCTCTCAAACATCAACACTCTCTCCAAACCTCAACACTCTCTCCAAACCTCAACACACACTCTGCAAACCCCATCATTCTCTCTGAACCACAACACTCACTCCAAATCACAACACTCTCTACAAATCATAACAATCTCTACAAACCACAAGACACATAATTTAAACCACAACACCATCTCCTAAACACAACTCATTGTTCAAACAATAACACATTCTCTCCAAACCACTACAAACTCTACAAACCACATCACACAGAGGGTCATATAACACACTGGGCTAAATCGCTGGCTTTTAAAGCAGACCAAAACAGCCCAGAAGCATGGTTCAATTCCCGGACCAGCCTCCCGAACAGGAGCCGCAATGTGGCGACCAAGGGCTTTTCACAGTTACTTCATTGAAGCCAATTGGTGACAAACTCACACACAACACACTCTCTCCACCCACAACACACTCTCAACAAACCACAACACACTCTCTCCACCCACAACACACTCTCTCCACCCACAACACACTCTCTCCACCCACAACACACTCTCTCCACCCACAACACACTCTCTCCACCCACAACACACTCTCTCCACCCACAACACACTCTCTCCACTCACAACACACTCTCTCCACCCACAACACACTCTCTCCACCCACAACACACTCTCTCCACCCACAACACACTCTCTAAACCACAACACCCTCTCTCCACCCACAACACACTCTCTCCACTCACAACACACTCTCTCCACTCACAACACACTCTCTCCACTCACAACACACTCTCTCCACCCACAACACACTCTCTCCACTCACAACACACTCTCTCCACTCACAACACACTCTCTCCACCCACAACACACTCTCTCCACCACTCTCTCCACCCACAACACACTCTCTCCACCCACAACACACACTCTCCAAACCACAACACACTCTCTCCACCCACAACACACTCTCTCCACCCACAACACACTCTCTCCACCCACAACACACTCTCTCCACCCACAACACACTCTCTCCACCCACAACACACTCTCTCCACCCACAACACACTCTCTCCTCCCACACCACACTCTCTCCACCCACAACACACTCTCTCCACCCACAACACACTCTCTCCACCCACAACACACTCTCTCCACCCACAACACACACTCCCCACCCACAACACACTCTCTCCACCCACAACACACTCTCTCCACCCACAACACACACACTCACTAAACCACAACACACTCTCTCTAAAGCACAACACACACTTTCCAAACCACGACACACTCTGCAACCCTCTATCAAAATCTTTCTAAACGGCAACACTATCTTTCAGAACCACAACACTCTCTCCAAACCTCAGCACGCTCCCTCCTAACCACTACACACTTCCACTAAACCACAACACACTCTGCAAACCACAACACTCTCTCCAAACCACAACACTCTCTCCAAACCACAACACTCACTCCAAACCACAACACTCTCTCCAAACCACAACACTCTCTCCAAACCTCAGCACGCTTCCTCCTAACCACTACACACTCCCACTAAACCACAACACTCTCTCCAAACCACAACACACTATCTCCAAACCACAACACACTCTCCAAACCGCAACACACTCTCCAAACCGCAACACTCTCTCCAAACCACAACACTCTCTCCAAACCAAAACAAACTCTATCTAAACCAGAACACACTCTCCACAAACTACAACACACTCTCTCCAAACCACAACACACTCTCTCCAAACCACAACACAGTCTCTCCAAACCACAACACACTATGCAACCCTCTATCAAACTTTCTCTAAACTGCAACACGATCTTTCAGAACCACAACACTCTCTCCAAACCGCATCACTCTCTCCAAACCACAACACGCTCCCTCCTAACAACTACACACTTCCACTAAACCACAACACTCTCTCCAAACCACAACACGCTCCCTCCTAACAACTACACACTTCCACTAAACCACAACACTGTCTCCAAACCACAACACACTCTCCAAACCACAACACTATCTCCAAACCACAACACACTCTCTCCAAACCACAACACTGTCTCCAAACCACAACACACTCTCCAAACCACAACACACTCTCCAAACAACAACACACTCTCCAAATCAAAACATAATGTCCAAACCACAACACACTCTCTCCAAACCACAACACACTCTCTCCACCCACAACATACTCTCTCCACCCACAGAACACTCTCTCCACCCACAACACACTCTCTCCACCCACAACACACTCTCTCCAAACCACAACACACACTCTACAAACCACCACAAACTCGATCTAAACCATCACACTATCTCCAGATCACAGCACTCTCTCGACCCATAACAAACCATAGCAATCGCTCTCCAAACATTATCGCCACCCACAACACACTCTCTCCACCCACAACACACTCTCTCCAAACCGCAACACACTCTCCAAACCGCAACACTCTCTCCAAACCACAACACTCTCTCCAAACCAAAACAAACTCTATCTGAACCAGAACACACTCTCTACAAACTACAACACACTCTCTCCAAACCGCAACAGTCTCTCCAAACCACAACACTCTCTCCAAACCAAAACAAACTCTATCTAAACCAGAACACACTCTCCACAAACTACAACACACTCTCTCCAAACCACAACACACTCTCTCCAAACCACAACACAGTCTCTCCAAACCACAACACACTATGCAACCCTCTATCAAACTTTCTCTAAACTGCAACACGATCTTTCAGAACCACAACACTCTCTCCAAACCGCATCACTCTCTCCAAACCACAACACGCTCCCTCCTAACAACTACACACTTCCACTAAACCACAACACTCTCTCCAAACCACAACACGCTCCCTCCTAACAACTACACACTTCCACTAAACCACAACACTCTCTCCAAACCACAACACTGTCTCCAAACCACAACACACTCTCCAAACAACAACACACTCTCCAAATCAAAACATAATGTCCAAACCACAACACTCTCTCCAAACCTCTACACACTCTCTCCAAACCACAACACACTCTCTCCAAACCACAACACACTCTCTCCACCCACAACACACTCTCTCCACCCACAGCACACTCTCTCCACCCACAACACACTCTCTCCACCCACAACACACTCTCTCCAAACCACAACACACACTCTACAAACCACCACAAACTCGATCTAAACCATCACACTATCTCCAGATCACAGCACTCTCTCGACCCATAACAAACCATAGCAATCGCTCTCCAAACATTATCGCCACCCACAACACACTCTCTCCACCCACAACACACTCTCTCCAAACCACAACACACTTCTCTCCACCCACAACACTCTCTCCACCCACAACACACTCTCTCCACCCACAACACACTCTCTCCACCCACAACACACTCTCTCCACCCACAACACACTCTCTCCACCCACAACACACTCTCTCCCAACCACAACACACTCTCTCCAAACCACAACACACTCTCTCCAAACCACAACACACTCTCTCCAAACCACAACACACTCTCTCCACCCACAACACACTCTCTCCACCCACAACACTATCTCCAACCCACCAGCACACTCTCTCCACCCACAACACACTATCTCCACCCACAAGCACACTCTCTCCACGTCTCTCCACAACACACACTCTCTCCACCCACAACACACTCTCCTCCCCACAACACACTCTCCCACCCACAACACACTCTCTCCACCCACAACACACTCTCTCCACCCACCACCTCTCTCCACCCACAACACACTCTCTCCACCCACAACACACTCTCGCCACCCACACACACTCTCTCCACCCACAACACACTCTCTCCACCCACACACACTCGCTCCACCCACAACACCTCTCTCTAATCCACACACACCTCTCCCCCCACAACACACTCTCTCCACCCACAACACACTCTCTCCACCCACACACACTCCTCCACCCACAACACACTCTCTCCACCCACAACACACTCTCCCCCACAACACACTCTCTCCACCACAACACACTCTCTCCACTCACAACACACTCTCTCCACCCCACACACCTCTCCCACCCACAACACACTCTCTCCACCCACAACACACCTCTCTCCACCCACAACACACTCTCTCCCCCACAACACACTCTCTCCACCCACACACCTCTCCACCCACAACACACACACTCTCCACCCACAACACACTCTCTCTCCACCCACAACACACGCTCTCCACCCACACACACTCTCCCTCCACCCACAACACACTCTCTCCACCCACAACACACTCTCTCCACTCACAACACACTCTCTCCAACCCACAACACACTCTCTCCAACCCACAACACACTCACTCCAAACCCCAACTCTCTCTCCAAACCACACCACTCTCTCCAAAGCACCACACACTTCTCTTCCAACCACAACACACTCTCTCCACCCACAACACTTTCTCCAAACCACAACACTCTTTACAAAGCACAACACACTCTCTTCAACCAACAACATACAATCACCAAACCACAACACCCTTCTCTCCAAACCACAGCACCCTCTCTCCAAACCGCAACACCCTTCTCTCCAAACCACAGCACCCTCTCTCCAAACCACAACACACTTCTCTCCAAACCAAAACACTCTCTCTCCAAATCACAACACTCTCTCTAAACCACAACACTCTCTCCAAACCACAACACTCTCTCCAAACCACAACACACTCTCTCCAATCCACAACACTCTCTCCAATCCACAACACTCTCTCCAATCCACAACACACTCTCCAAACCACAACACACTCTCTCCAATCCACAACACTCTCTCCAAACCACAACACTCTCTCCAATCCACAACACCCTCTCTCCAATCCACAACACTCTCTCCAAACCAAAATACTCTCTCTCCAAACCACAACACTTTCTCCAAACCACAACACTCTTTACAAAGCACAACACACTCCCTTCAACCAACAACATACAATCACCAAACCACAACACCCTTCTCTCCAAACCACAGCACCCTCTCTCCAAACCGCAACACCCTTCTCTCCAAACCAAAACACTCTCTCTCTAAACCACAACACTCTCTCCAAACCACAACACTCTCTCAAATCCACAACACTCTCTCCAAACCACAGCACACTCTCTCCAATCCACAACACTCTCTCCAAACCACAAAACTCTCTCCAAACCACAACACACTCTCTCCAATCCACAACACTCTCTCCAACCACAACACACTCTCTCCACTCACAACACACTCTCTCCACCCACAACACACTCTCTCCACCCACAACACACTCTCTCCACCCACAACACACTCTCTCTAATCCACACACACTCTCTCCACCCACAACACACTCTCTCCACCCACAACACACTCTCTCCACCCACAACACACTCTCTCCACCCACACACACTCTCCTCCACCCACAACACACTCTCTCCACCCACAACACACTCTCTCCACCCACACCACACTCTCTCCACCCACAACACACTCTCCACCCACAACACACTCTCTCCACCCACAACACACTCTCTCCACCCACAACACACTCTCTCTACCCACAACACACTCTCTCCACCCACAACACACTCTCTCCACCCACAACACACTCTCTCCACCCACAACACACTCTCTCCACTCACAACACACTCTCTCCAACCCACAACACACTCTCTCCACCCACAACACACTCACTCCAAACCACAACACACTCCCCAAACCACACCACTCTCTCCAAACCACAACACACTTCTCTCCAAACCAAAATACTCTCTCCCCAAACCACAACACTTTCTCCAAACCACAACACTCTTTACAAAGCACAACACACTCTCTTCAACCAACAACATACAATCACCAAACCACAACACCCTTCTCTCCAAACCACAGCACCCTCTCTCCAAACCGCAACACCCTTCTCTCCAAACCACAGCACCCTCTCTCCAAACCACAACACACTTCTCTCCAAACCAAAACACTCTCTCTCCAAATCACAACACTCTCTCTAAACCACAACACTCTCTCAAATCCACAACACTCTCTCCAAACCACAACACACTCTCTCCAATCCACAACACTCTCTCCAATCCACAACACTCTCTCCAAACAACAGAACGCTCTCCAAACCACAACACACTCTCTCCAATCCACAACACTCTCTCCAAACCACAACGCTCTCCAATCCACAACACCCTCTCTCCAATCCACAACACTCTCTCCAAACCAAAATACTCTCTCTCCAAACCACAACACTTTCTCCAAACCACAACACTCTTTACAAAGCACAACACACTCTCTTCAACCAACAACATACAATCACCAAACCACAACACCCTTCTCTCCAAACCACAGCACCCTCTCTCCAAACCGCAACACCCTTCTCTCCAAACCAAAACACTCTCTCTCCAAACCACAACACTCTCTCCAAACCACAACACTCTCTCCAATCCACAACACTCTCTCCAAACCACAACACACTCTCTCCAATCCACAACACTCTCTCCAATCCACAACACTCTCTCCAAACCACAAAACTCTCTCCAAACCACAACACTCTCTCCAAACCACAACACACTCTCTCCAAACCACAGCACACTCTCTCCAAACCACAGCACACTCTCTCCAAACCACAGCACACTCGCTCCAATCCACAACACCCTCTCTCCAATCCACAACACTCTCTCGAAACCACAACACACTCTCTCCAATCCACAACACTCTCTCCAATCCACAACACTCTCTCCAAATCACAACACACTCTCTTCAACCAACAACACACAATCACCAAAACACAACAATCTCTCTCTCAACAACACACCCTCTCCAAAGCAGAACACCCTCTCTCCAAACCACACACCCTCTCTCCAAACCCCAACCCTCTCTCCAAACCCCAAACCTCTCTCCAAACCACAACACGATCTCCCCAAACCACAACACAATCTGTCTACACCACAACACTCTCTCGAAACAACAACACTGTCTCCAAACCACAACACTCTCTCTCCAAACCTAAACACTCTCGAAACAGCAACACTCTCTCCAAATCACATCACGCTCTCTCCAAACCACAGCACACTCTCTCCAAACCACTACACTCTCTCCAAACCACAACACACTCTCTCCAAACCACAACACACTCTCCAAACCACAACACACTCTCTCCAAACCACTACACTCTCTCCAAACCACAACACACTCTCTCCAAACCACAACACACTCTCCAAACCACGACACCCTATCCAAAACCACAACACTCTCTCCAAACCTCTAAACACTTCCTCCAAACCACTACACACTCTCTCCAAACCACAACACACTCTCTCTAAACCACAATACACTCTCTCCAAACCACAACACACTCTCTCCAAACCACAACACACTCTCTCCAAACCACAACACACTCTCTCCAAACCACAACCCACTCTCTCCAAACCACAACACACTCTCCAAACCACAACACACTCTCCAAACCACAACACTCTCTCCAAACCACAACACCCTTTCTCCAAACCACAACACCCCCTCTCCAAACTATAACACACTCTCTTCAAACCACAACATACTCTGCTAAACACAACTCATTGTTCAAACCACAACACATCCTCTCCAAACCACGACAAACTCTCCAAACGACAGACACTCTCTCCAAACCACAACACTCTCTTGAAACCAAAACATTCTCTCCAAAACACAACATTCTCTCCAAACCTCAACACACTCTCTCCTAACCACTACGCCCTCACTCCAAACCATAACACACTCTCTCCAAACCACAACACACACTCTCCAAACCACACGACGCTCTCTCAAAATCAGTACACACCGTCTCCAAACTACAACACACTCTTCCCAAACCACAAGATACTCTCTCTCCAAACCACAACACACTCACTCCAAACCAGTACACACTCTCTCCAAACTACGACACTCTCTCCAAACCACAAAACACACTGTCCAAACCCCAACCCTCTCTCTAATCCACAAGACACCCTCTCAAAATCAGTACATACGCTCTCCAAACTACAACACGCTCTCTCCAAACCACAACACTCTCTCCAAACCACAACACACTCTCTCCAAACCACATCACACTCTCTCCAAACCACATCACACTCTCTCCAAACCACAACACACTCTCTCCAAACCACGACAAACTCTCTACATAACACAACACTCTCTATAAACCACAACATTCTCTCCAAACCACAACATTCTCTTCAAACCACAACACACTCTCCAAACCACGACATTTTCTCCAAACCACGACACTCTCCCAAACCTCAACACACTCTCTCCTAACCACTACACCCTCACTCCTAACCACTACACCCTCACTTCAAACCACAACACACTCTCTCCAAACCACAACACTCTCTCCAAACCACAACACTCTCTCCAAACCACAACACACTCTCTCCAAATAACACCACCATCTCTCCAAACCACAACACCCTCTCCAAACCACAACAGACTCACTCCAAACCACAACACAGTCTTTCCAAACCGCAACATACTTATTCCAAACCACACTGATTCAAACGACAACACACACTTTCCAAACCACAACATACTCTTCTGAACCGCATCCCATTCTCCAAACCACAACACACACTCTGCAAACCACAACACTCTCTCTCCAACCCACAACAGACTCTCTCCAAACCACATCACACTCTGATAACCACAACACTCTCCGATGACCACAAAACTCTCTGATAACCACAACACTCTCTCTAAACCGCAACACACTCTCTCCAAAGTAGTGCAGGTGTCCCCTGCGGTCATCTCGCTGCAAAACCGATATATCACTTTGGATAAAGGCTTTGAAAATAGATCAAAAGTATGAAGCTCTCAGAGAAATTATACTTTTGGAGGAGTTTAAAAATTCAATTCCTGATGTAGTGAGAACCCATGTGGAAGAACAGAGGGTTAAAACTTCAAGATTAGCAGCAGAAATGGCAGATAATTATGAATTAGTTCATAAATCAAAGTTTGGTTTCCAACATCAGTTTCAGCCTGTGAGGGATAGAAACTGGGGACATGACAAATACTCAAATGGTCAAGGGAAAGGTGATCTGATGGGAGACAATAAAAAGAGTGTACCTCAGATTTAAAAAGAAATCCAGGAGGGTGGAAAAGAAATGAAATGTTTCAAATGTTTTCACTGTACTAAACTAGGCCATGGAATGTAACAGTGTTGGTGGTTGAAGAAAAGCACTGGGAAGGCTGATGTGGTAAAACAGGATCAGACAGTGGGATTAGTTAGAGTGGTAAAGAAAAGCCCAAGGGAAACAAAGGAGATGCAAATGATTGTACAGCCTGTTCAAGAAGTAATTGTTAAGAAGGTGCCAGATGTCTTTAAAGAATTTACTTGTGTGGGTAAAGTTTACTCATGTGTATCAGGAGCAGGTAAAGAAGTCACAATTTTAAGATATGCAGGGGCGAGTCAATCTTTAATGGTAAGAGATGAGGAATTATGTAGCTTGGGAAGAATATTGCCAGAAATGGTGGTGATATGTGGAATTCAGGGTGAGACGAGTAGCGTTCCATTATATAGAACATAGAACATTACAGCGCAGTACGGGCCCTTCGGCCCTCGATGTTGCGCCGACCTGTGAAACCATCTGAAGCCTACCTGACCTACACTATTCCATTTTCATCCATATGTCTATCCAGTGACCACTTAAATGCCCTTAAAGTTGGCGAGTCTACTACTGTTGCAGGCAGGGCGTTCCACACCCCTACTACTCTCTGAGTAAAGAAACTGCCTCTGACATCTGTCCTATATCTACCACCCCTCAATTTAAAGCTATGTCCCCTCGTGTTGGTCATCACCATCCGAGGAAAAAGACTCTCACTGTCCACTCTATCTAACCCTCTGACTATCTTATATGTCTCTATTAAGTCACCTCTCAGCCTTCTCCTCTCTAACGAAAACAACCTCAAGTCCCTGAGCCTTTCCTCGTAAGACCTTCCCTCCATACCAGGCAACATCCTAGTAAATCTCCTCTGAACCCTTTCCAAAGCTTCCACATCCTTCCTATAATGTGGTGACCAGAACTGCACGCAGTACTCCAGGTGCGGCCGCACCAGAGTTATGTACAGCTGCAGCATGACCTTGTGGCTCCGAATCTCAATCCCCCTATTGATAAAGGCTAGCACATCATATGCCTTCTTAACAGCCCTATTAACCTGGGTGGCAACTTTCAGGGATTTATGTACCTGGATGCTGAGATCTCTCTGTTCATCTACACTACCAAGAATCTTGCCATTAGCCCAGTACTCTGCATTCCTGTTACTCCTATATACGGTAAGGTTGGAAAGTCCAGTGAAGAGTGATGAAATGGTAGTAGGGGTAATAGATAAACTATCTTGTCCAGGAATACAGTTTATCTTGGGTAATTATATAGCTGGATCACAGGTGGTTGTGAGGCCTACTGTGGTTGATAAGCCAATCGAAAAATCAGACAACTGAAGTGTTGAAGGACGAATATCCTGGGATTTTTCCTGATTGTGCAGTAAGAAGGTCGAAAAGTCATAGGTTAAGACAAGAGGAGAAATCAAAGAGTGAAGATGAAGTTGAAGTGCAATTATCAGAAATTATTTTTGATCAGATGGTTGAAAAAGAACAAGAACAGGTGGAGGATGAGGCGGATATTTTTAGCTCAGGAAAATTGGTGGAGTCACAACAGCAAGATGTAGAAATAAAACAGGTATATCAGAAAGCATATAGGGAAGAGGAATCTGAGAGTATACCAGAGTGTTAGTAGCATAAAGGTGATGTCTTGATGATAAAATGGAGACCTGTACACATGCAGGGGGATGAAAAGTGGGCAGATGTTCATCAAGTAGTATTGCCGGTAGGGTATAGAAATGAGGTGTTGCGAGTTGCACATGAGGTACCAGTGGGAGGTCATATGGGAATAAGGAAAACTCAACTAAAATCCAGAAAATGTTTTATTGGCCTGGACTACATAAAGATGTAGTTAAATTTTGTCAATCATGTCACACATGTCAAGTGATAGGGAAACCTCAAGCAGTGATAAAACCAGCACCCTTAATACCCATTCCAGCATTGAGGAACATTTTACAAGGGTCACAATTGAATGTGGAGGACCGCATCCTAAAACAAAAAGTGTGAATCAATATCTTTTGACTATAATCGATGTGTCTACTAGGTTTCCAGAGGCCATTCCAGTACGTAATATTACAGCTAAATGGATTGTGGAGGAGTTATTTAAATTCTTTACTAGATATGGACTACCCACAGAAATTCAATCGAATCAAGGATCACATTTTACTTCAGTTATTCAAAGAAGTTATGGACAGGTTAGGAATAAAACAATTTAAATCAACTGCGTACCATCCAGAATCGCAGGGAGAGTTGGAAACGTGGCATCAGACATTAAAGACAATGTTGAGGGCTTATTGTCAGGATTATCCAGAGGATTGGGATAAAGGAATCCCATTCATAATGTTTTCAATTACGGATGCACCTAATGAGTCAACAAAATTCAGTCCTTTTGAACTAATTTTTGGTCATGAGATAAGAGGACCACTTAAATTGATTAAGTAAAAATTGGTGGGTGAGAAATCGGAAATTATACGATTGGACTATATGTCAAATTTTAGGGAATGATTAAATAGAGCAGGTGAATTGGCGAGACAACATTTGAAAGTTGCACAAAATGTGATGAAACGGGTAGCTGACAAGAAATCCAAAGTTCGTAGTTTTGCAAGTGGAGATAAAGTTTTAGTGTTGTTACCAGTGGTAGGCGAGCCTTTAAAAGCTAGGTTTCGTGCACCGTATCAGATTGAAAGGAAATTAAGTGAGGTAAATTATGTGGTAAAAACACCAGATAGAAGAAAGACTCACTGAATGTGTCATGTGAGTATGCTTAAAAGGTACTTTGAAAGGGAAGGAGAGAAAAAGGAGGTTTTAATGATTCTAACTCAAAGTGACTAACCAAATCCAGACGACTGTGAATTTGACACACCTCAAATTAAATTGGAAAATGAGGATGTTCTTAAAAATTGGGATGAATTGTTGAGTTACCTTCCAGAGGAAAAACGAACTAACCTGAAAGAGTTATTGATATCACATGGGCAAGTTTGTAGAGATAAATTGGGAAGTACTAAAATAGCCATACATAATGGAGATGTGGGAAATGCTGTTCCGATCAAACAATATCCATATAGACATAACCCTTTGAAATTGGCACAGGTTAACAAAAAGATTGAGAGTATGCTGGAAAATGGCATAATTGAAGTGTGTTTCAGCCAATGGAGCTCACCCATTGTGATGGTACCTAAACCAGACGGTACCCAAGGGTTGTGTGTGGACTATCGAAACGTGAATGCAGTTACAAGAATGGACTCTTATCCTATCCCACGTTTGAAGGATTGCATTGAGAAAGTGGGACAATCTGCTTTTATTTCCAACTTCCAGACGGGGAAAGAACATTTAAAACATCGTATGGAGTTATTTGATCGACTTCAGGAGGCGGGTTTGGTGATGAAACTAGCCGAAAGTGAATTCGGAGAAGCCCGAATCACTTCCCTTAAGGAGTTTCCGATACCCTCAAGACGAAGAAAAATAATGCGATTTTTTAGCATGAATGGATTTGATCGAACATTTGTGCAAAGTTCTATGGCATGATTGCTCCACTGATGGACTTGCTAAAGAAACGTCAACAATTTCAATGGACAGCAGACTTTCAACAGGCAATTTACTGCCTGAAAGCTGTGGTAACCAATGTTTCTGTCTTGGAGAATTTCAAGGGACTCTGTGGTCAGAATGAACTAAAGTATCTGGTTCTAAAGAGAAATGCCGAGGAGTCGAGGAATGGATGGATCGTGCAGAGACTTTCTTGTTCAAAGAGACTGTCAATCGAGAAGGTTTTCGGTTGGAGGAAGAAGAACAAAGAAAAATGGACTATGTTATTATGCCTGTTTGAGTGTGTTGTTTTCTTCAAATGAAAATGTATATTTATTGTCTGCATTTCTTAGTGGATGGTGCAAAAATGGAAAAATGAAACTATCTTGAAGTTGATGGTTTATTATTTTTTCTTGGGGGGAGGTGTCATGTGAGAGTGCCATTAAGAAATGAATGTTTAAGCAATGTACCTTTAAGAAATGCAGTGATGTCAGAGTGTGGATGGAGCTGGGCTTTTAGCTCAGCCATTTTAAAGTTTTTAGTTTCAGTTTTGAGAGAGCGGCTGAAAAGTGCCTGGCTGGTTTGTTGGGAGCTGCAGGATGGAAAAGAGCTAGTCTGGTGATTTCTGAAAATCCAAAGACTATAAATATATTGAACGTAACCTGTTGTGCTCCTATTTTTGAAGGGTTGAAGTCTTTTGGAGGTAAAAAAGAATAGTTTTCAGGATTGGGTAGTGTATTATTTTCGGGGTTATCTTTGAAGTGAGGGGTGTCAAGAGATCCAATGTTTATTTTAAAAGTTTAAGTTGAGTTCATGGAACAAACATTGTTTTGGTTTAAAAACCAAGTGTCCATAATTGTAATACAACACCTTGGGAACAAGCCGTGTGCTTCTAAAGCAACAATCCATTAAAGGGGTAGGTTGGACTCCATGATACATTTTGGGGTTCTGAAAACACCTCTCCCATAACACACATGATATAAAGATTTGTAGAGGGACAGCTGGTATTCAGGAAGCAAGGGGGCTGCAGAAGGACTTGGACAGGCTAGCAGAGTGGGTAATGAAGTGGCAAATGAAATACAATGTGGAAAAGTGTGAGAACATAAGAACATAAGAACTAGGAGCAGGAGTAGGCCATCTGGCCCCTCGAGCCTGCTCCGCCATTCAATGACATCATGGCTGATCTTTTGTGGACTCAGCTCCACTTTCCGGCCTGAACACCTTAACCCTTAATCCCTTTTTTCTTCAAAAAACTATCTATCTTTACCTTAAAAACATTTAATGAAGGAGCCTCAACTGCTTTACTGGGCAAGGAATTCCATAGATTCACAACCCTTTGGGTGAAGAAGTTCCTCCTAAACTCAGTCCTAAATCTACTTCCCCTTATTTTGAGGCTATGCCCCCTAGTTCTGCTTTCACCCGCCAGTGGAAACAACCTGGTCAGCATCTATCCTATCTATTCCCTTCATAATTTTAAATGTTTCTATAAGATCCCCCCTCATCCTTCTAAATTCCAACGAGTACAGTCTCAGTCTACTCAACCTCTCCCCGTAATCCAACCCCTTCAGCTCTGGGATTAACCTAGTGAATCTCCTCTGCACACCCTCCAGTGCCAATATGTCCTTTCTCAAGTAAGGAGACCAAAACTGAACACAATACTCCAGGTGTGGCCTCACTAACACCTTACACAATTGCAACATAACCTCCCTAGTCTTAAACTCCATCCCTCTAGCAATGAAGGACAAAATTCCATGAGGTTATGCACTTGGAAGGAGGAATCTAGGCATAGACTATTTTGTCAATGGGGAAATGCTTCGGAAAGCAGAAGCACAAAGGGACTTGGGAGTCCTTGTTCACAATTCACTTAAGGTTAACGTGCAGGTTCAGTCAGCAGTTAGGAAGGCAAATGCAATGTTAGCATTCATGTCGAGAGGGCTAGAATACAAGACTAGTGATGTACTTCTGAGGCTGTATAAGGCTCTGGTCAGACCCCATTTGGAGTATTGTGAGCAGTTTTCGGCCCCATATCTCAGGAAGGATGTGCTGGGCAGCACGAGGCCGCAGTGGATTAGGCCTGCTGCCTCATGGTGCCGAGGTCCCAAATTCGATCCCGGCTCCGGGTGACTGTCCGTGTGGTGTTTGCACATCCCTCCCGTGTTTGTGTGGTTTTCGCCCCCCACAACCAAAAGATGTGCAGGGTAGGTGGATTGGCCACGCTAAATTGCAGCTGAATTGGGAAAAAATATTTGGGAACTCTAAATTTAAAAAAAAAGGAAGGATGTGCTGGCCTTGGAAAGGGTCCAGAGGAAGTTCACCAGAATGATCCCTGGAATTAAGAACTTGTCGTATGAGGAAAGGTTGAGGACTCTGGGTCTGTCCTCATTATAGTTAAGAAGGATGAGGAGGGATCTTACTGAAACATAGAAGATAATGCGAGGCCTCGATATAGTGGACGTGGAGAGGATGTTTCCACTAGTCTGAAAAACTAGAACCAGAGGACACCATCTCAGATTAAAGGGACAATCCTTTAAAACAGGGATGAGGAGAAATTTATTCAGCCAGTGCGTGGTGACTCTGTTGAACTCTTTCCGCAGAATGCTATGGAGGACAAATCACTGAGTGTCTTTAAGACAGAGATAGATAGGTTCTTGATGAATAATGGGGATCAAGGGTTATGGGTAGATGGCAGGAAAATGGGGATAAGAAAATATCAGCCATGATTGAATGGCGGAGCAGACTCGATGGGCTGTGGACTAATTCTGCTCCTCTGACTTACGTCTTATGTCTAAGTTTCAGCACTTTCTTCAAACCACAACACACACTCTCCAATCCACAACACACTCTCTCCAATCCACAATACACTCTCTCCAATCCACAACACGCTCTCTCCAATCCACAATACAATCTCTCCAATCCACAACACACTCTCTCCAATCCACAATACAATCTCTCCAATCCACAACACACACTCTCCAATCCACAACACACTCTCTCCAATCCACAATACAATCTCTCCAATCCACAACACACTCTCTCCGACCACAACACACTCTCTCCGACCACAACACACTCTCTCCAAACCACAACACACTCTCTCCAAACCACAACACACTCTCTCCAATCCACAACACACTCTCTCCGACCACAACACACTCTCTCCGACCACAACACACTCTCTCCAATCCACAACACATTCTCTCCAAACCACAACACATTCTCTCCAAACCACAACACACTCTCTCCGACCACAACACACTCTCTCCAAACCACAACACATTCTCTCCAATCCACAACACAATCTCTCCAATCCACAACACACTCTCTCCAATCCACAACACACTCTCTCCAATCCACAATACAATCTCTCCAATCCACAACACACTCTCTCCAATCCACAACACACACTCTCCAATCCACAACAACACACTCTCCAATCCACAACACACTCTCTCCAATCCACAACACACTCTCTCCGACCACAACACACTCTCTCCAAACCACAACACACTCTCTCCAATCCACAACACACTCTCTCCGACCACAACACACTCTCTCCGACCACAACATACTCTCTTCGACCACAACATACTCTCTCCAAACCACAACACACTCTCTCCAATCCACAACACACTCTCTCCGACCACAACATACTCTCTCCGACCACAGCATACTCTCTCCAAACCACAACACACTCTCTCCAATCCACAACACACTCTCTCCGACCACAACACACTCTCTCCGACCACAACATACTCTCTCCGACCACAGCATACTCTCTCCAAACCACAACACACTCTCTCCAATCCACAACACATTCTCTCCAATCCACAACAAATTCTCTCCAATCCACAACACACTCTCTCCAATCCACAACACAATCTCTCCAATCCACAACACTCTGCTTCACAGATCCAGGGTCCCAGGTTTGATTCCGGCTTGGGTCACTGTCTGTGCGGAGTCTGCACATCCTCCCTGTGTGTGCGTGGGTTTCCTCCGGGTGCTCCGGTTTCCTCCCACAGTCCAAAGATGTGCGGGTTAGGTGGATTGGCCATGATAAATTGCCCTTAGTGTGCAAAATTGCCCTTAGTGTTGGGTGGGGTTACTGGGTTATGGGGATAGGGTGGAGTTGTTGACCTTGGGTAGGGTCCTCTTTCCAAGAGCCGGTGCAGACTCGATGGGCTGAATGACCTCCTTCTGCACTGTAAATTCTATGATTCTATGTTTCTATGATTCAATCCACAACACACTCTCTCCAATCCACAACACACTCTCTCCAATCTACAACATACTCTCTCCAATCTACAACACACTCTGTCCAATCTGCAACACTCTCTCTCCAAACCACAACACTCTCTCCAAACCACAACACTCTCTCTCCAAACCACAATACTCTCTCCAATCCACAACACTCTCTCTCCAAACCACAACACTCTCTCCAATCCACAACACTCTCTCTCCAATCCACAGCACTCTCTCTCCAAACCACAACACTCTCTCTCCAAACCACAACACTCTCTCCAATCCACAACACTCTCTCTCCAAACCACAACACTCTCTCCAATCCACAACACTCTCTCTCCAATTCACAGCACTCTCTCTCCAAACCACAACACTCTCTCCAATCCACAACACTCTCTCTCCAAACCACAACACTCTCTCCAATCCACAACACTCTCTCTCCAATCCACAGCACTCTCTCTCCAAACCACAACACTCTCTCTCCAAACCACAACACTCTCTCTCCAAACCACAACACTCTCTCTCCAAACCACAACACTCTCTCCAATCCACAACACTCTCTCTCCAAACCACAACACTCTCTCTCCAAACCACAACACTCTCTCCAATCCACAACATTCTCTCTCCAATCCACAACACTCTCTCTCCAAACCACAACACTCTCTCCAATCCACAACACTCTTTCTCCAATCCACAACACTCTCTCTCCAATCCACAATACTCTCTCTCCAAACCACAACACTCTCTCTCTAATCCACAATACTCTCTCCAAACCACAACACTCTCTCTCCAAACCACAACACACTCTCTCCAATCCACAACACACTCTCTCCAAACCACAACACTCTCTCCAATCCACAACACCCTATCTCCAATCCACAACACTCTCTCTCCAATCCACAACACTCTCTCTCCAAACCACTGTCCACTCTCCCTCGAAACCACTGTCCACTCACTCCCCAAAGCACAACCCTTGTCAACTCTCTCTGTCATCCACAGTTCACTCTTCCCAGAACCACTGTTGACGCTCTTTGTGAACCATTGCGCACACTCTCCCTAAGCAGTGCCCAATCTCTCTTCAAACCACTGCGCGCTCTCTTTCCCAACTGCTGCCCACTCTTTCCGAACTGCTGACAACTCTCTCCAAATCACTGCTCCTTCTCCGTCCAAACCATTGACCACTCTCCCCAAAGAACTGCCCACTCTCTCGCCACACTACGATTCAATCTCTCCAAACCACTGCCCACTTTCTCCAAAAATAACCACCACCCTTTGCAAACCACTGCTCACTCTCTCTCCCATCTACTGTCCACTCTCCCAATGTGCACCACCCACGTATTTTCCAAATCTCGACACATTCTCGTTATAAGAACCTCCAACACACTCTCCTAACCACTTCTCACTCTCTCTCCAAACCATTGCGCACTCTCTCCAAATCATTTCACACTCTTTCATCAAACAACTGCCCATTATCTCCAAACCACTGGCCAGCCATTCTCCAAACCATCGCCTACTTTCTCTCCAAACCATCGCCCACTTTCTCTCCAAACCATCCCCCACTTTCTCTCCAAACCATTGCCCACTTTCTCTCCAAACCATTGCCCACTTTCTCTCCAAACCATTGCCCACTTTCTCTCCAAACCATTGCCCACTTTCTCTCCAAACCATTGCCCACTTTCCCTCCAAAACATTGCCCACTTTCTCTCCAAACCATCGCCCACTTTCTCTCCAGACCATCGCCCACTTTCTCTCCAAACCATTGCCCACTTTTTCTCCAAACTATTGCCCACTTTCTCACCAAACCATTGCTCACTTTCTCTCCAAACCATTGCCCACTTTCCCTCCAAACCATTGCCCACTTTCCCTCCAAACCATTGCCCACTTTCTCTCCAAACCATCGCCCACTTTCTCACCAAACCATTGCCCACTTTCTCACCAAACCATTGCCCACTTTCTCACCAAACCATTGCCCACTTTCTCTCCAAACCATTGCCCACTTTCTCACCAAACCATTGCCCACTTTCTCTCCAAACCATTGCCCACTTTCTCACCAAACCATTGCCCACTTTCTCTCCAAACCATTGCCCACTTTCTCTCCAAACCATTGCCCACTTTCTCACCAAACCATTGCCCACTTTCTCTCCAAACCATTGCCCACTTTCTCACCAAACCATTGCCCACTTTCTCTCCAAACCATTGCCCACTTTCTCACCAAACCATTGCCCACTTTCTCACCAAACCATTACCCACTTTTTCTCCAAACCATTGCCCACTTTCTCACCAAACCATTACCCACTTTCTCTCCAAACACTGCCAACTCTCTCCCATTCACTGTCCACTCTCTCCAAAACCACTTTCCACATTCTTTCTCAACCACTACCTATTCCCTCCCATCTGCTGTCCACTCTCACCAAATGCATTGCCCACTCTCTTCAAACCACTTTCTATTCTCTGCCAACAACTGCCCACTCTCTCCGAAGTATTCACCACTCTCTCCAAACCACTGTTCACTCTCTCTGCAAACCATTGCTCACTGTCTCTCCAAACCACTGTGCACTCTCTCCAAATTCCTGCCCACTCCCTCTCCAAAACACCGCGCACTCACTCTTCAAAACCACTGCCCACTCTCTCTAAAAACCACTGACCAAATTACCTGGATTATCCTAGCTACCCTTCATAAAGAAAAGTACAGCATTAGCTATTCTCTAGTATTCTGGGACCTTGGGCGGGTGTTATAACCTGCCTGATTATGACTGGCGGGGACAAATGGCAATTCCACAATCCTGTGGGAGTATGAGCTTCCCCAATGAGGGGGGGGCGGAGAAATCATTAGCAGATTCCCTGCATAAATAGAGCTGGCCAGCATGGAACTAGCTGGCGAGGAAAGAGAAGTGGTGGAGTAGTACTGCTGTTGTATATATGTTATTGTAAATAAAGTTATTTCTTTTGATTTGACAAACTCGTTCTGGATTCTTCATGAACCCTCACAAAACTGGTGATGAGGATTTTTGTTGGATACAGGTTGGAAGTTGTTTTCTATTACACCATGCCTCTGTATGGACGTTTGGATGTTTTTGATGCTGCGCTGGAAAGCTGGAACCAGTACGCACAATGGGCGCGTTACTATTTCTGGGCAAACAACATCACTGAAAATGAGCGCCAGGTGGTCATATTGCTCACCGCCTGCGGCCCGCATCCGTTTGGGGTGATTAGGAGCCTTAAGTACCCAGCCCGTGCCGGACACCAAGACGTTTGATAAACTGGTGACATTAATGGGGCAACATTTTAACCCAACCCCGTTCACGATAGTCCAACGTTACCGGTTTAATACCACTGAGAGGACCCCAGGAGAATCCCTTGCAGAGTTTCTATCCAGGCTACGCAGGATTGCGGAGTACTGTGACTATGGTGAGACCTTGTCAGAAATGTTACGCGATCGTTTGGTTTGCGGTATTAACAATGCGGCCACCCAGAGAAAGTTGTTATTTGAGCCAGCATTGACTTTTCAACAGGCCATTCAAATAGTATTGTCCCGAGAGAGCGCAGAACGAGGAGTGCAGGAGCTACACGGAATGGAGGTGCATGCCTTGGGGCGCAACCCCTTCCATCCCAAAATCATCTCCCCGCACCCTTGCGGTACCTTGGGTGAGGCGACGTCCGGATCGACGCCAGTGGCCGTCGGACTTTCCTCCCCAAAGGTAGCCATCTGCAGAACTAATGGATGAGGGGCCATGTCAATGTATGACCTGTGGGCGTCGACCCTATCGTGGACGCCGGTCCTGGGGGTGGCAGAGGTGCCGTTGTTCCGACTGAAACTGGGGCCAGCCCGGGGGCCGTACCTTCCATTTGGATGAACCTGCGGCGACTATTCCTGAGGACGTGGAGACGGAGGATGACTGCCTGCAGCTGCATTGTGTGGCAGCTCCCTGTGTGGCCCCCATTAAGGTGACAGTACGGGTCAATGGTCACCCGCTTGAGATGGAGTTGGACATTGGCGCAGCGGTCTCCGTGATCGCCCAGAGGACATTCGACCGCATCAAGCAGGGTATACAGACCCTTACATTAACCGACACACAGGCCAGGTTGGCCACCTACACAGGGGAACCATTGGACATTGCAGGAACTACGATGACCCCTGTTGTTTATGGACGCCAGGAGAGGTATTTCCTGCTGATCCTGGTGCGCGGCCACGGGCCCAGCCTGTTGGGTTGGAACTGGTTGCGCCATTTGCGGCTGCAGTGGCAGCACATCCTCCAAACAGGTTCTGGAGGGTTGATGGAGATACTCGGACGATAGCCAGATGTATTCCAGCCCTGTTTGGGGAAGATAAAAGAGGCCGTAGCTCATATCCATGTCGAACCAGGAGCTAAGTCGAGCTATTTCCGGGCGACGCCTTGCTCGAGAAGGTTGAAGCGGAACTCACTCGTTTGGAGTCCTTGGGTATTTTCAGACCTGTCCGTTTCGCTGACTGGGCAGCGCCAATTCTACCTGTAATGAAGCCAGATGCCAAAGTTCGCTTGTGCGGCAACTATAATTCAATTCCCGTACCAGCCTCCCCGAACAGGCGCCGGAATGTGGCGACTAGGGGCTTTTCACAGTAACTTCATTGAAGCCTACTCGTGACAATAAGCAATTTTCATTTTTTCATTTTATTCAACTATGCTGGCCCCATTGCACCTTCTGCTAAAGAAGAATCACACCTGGGTTTGGGGTCAGCTGCAAGAAACCGCTTTCCGGCCGGTAAAACAACAATTCACGTCGTCGGGGTTACTAACCCACTATGATCCCACTATGATTCCCATAACAGCCTCCCTCGAACATGCGCCGGAATGTGGCAACTAGAGGCTTTTCCCAGTAACTTCATTTGAAGCCTACTTGTGACAATAAGCGATTTTCATTTTTTCATTGCATCCTGGAAGTTGCCGAGGAGAATACTGAGATACAGGCTACTAGGCTAGAAGGGCTTGAGGTTCATAAAGAGGAGGTGTTTGCGATTCTGGAAAGTGTGAAAATAGATAAGCCCACTGGGCCAGATGGGATTTATCCTCGGATTCTCTGGGAAGCTAGGGAGGAGATTGCTGAGCCTTTGGCTTTGATCTTTAAGTAATCTTTGTCTACAGGAATAGTGCCAGAAGACTGGAGGATAGCAAATGTTGTCCCCTTGTTCAAGAAGGGGAGTAGAGATAATCCCAGTAACTATAGACCAGTGAGCCTTACTTCTGTTGTGGCAAGAGTCTTGGAAAGGTTTATAAGAGATAGGATGTATAATCATCTGGAAAGTAATAATTTGATTAGAGATAGTCAACATGGTTTTGTGAAGGGTAGGTCGTGCCTCACAAACCTCATTGAGTTCTTCGAGAAGGTGACCAAACAGGTGGATGAGGGTAAAGCAGTTGATGTGGTGTATATGGATTTCAGTAAAGAGTTTGATAAGGTTCCTCACGGTAGGCTATTGCAGAAAATACAGAGGCATGGGATTCATGGTGATTTAGCAGTTTGGAGCAGAAATTGGCTAGCTGATAGAAGAAAAGGGTGGTGGTTGATGGGAAATGTTCTGACTGGTGTCCAATTACTAGTGGTGTACAACAAGGATCTGTTTTGGGGCCGCTGCTGTTTGTCATTTTTATAAATGACCTGGAGGAGGGCGTAGAAGGATGTGTGAGTAAATTTGCTGATGACACTAAAGTCGGTGGAGTTGTGGACAGTGCAGAAGGATGTTACAAGTTACAGAGGGAGATAGATAAGCTGCAGAGCTGGGCTGATAGGTGGCAAATGGAGTTTAATGCAGAAAAGTGTGAGGTGATTCATTTTGGAAGGAATAACAGGATGGGCTAATGGTAAGAGTCTTGGTCGTGTGGATGAGCAGAGAGATCTCGGTGTCCATGTCCATAGATCCCTGAATGTTGCCACACAGGATGAGAGGGTTGTTAAGAAGGCGTACGGTGAGTTAGCTTTTATTGGTAGAGGAATTGAGTTTCGGAGCCATGAGGTCATGTTGCAGTTGTGCAAAACTCTGGTGCAGCTGCATTTGGAGTATTGCGTGCAGTTCTGGTCGCCACATTATAGGAAGGATGTGGAAGCATTGGAAAGGGTACAGAGGAGATTTACAAGGATGGTGCCTGATATGGAGGGAAGACCTTATGAGGAAAGGCTGAAGGACTTGAGGCTGTTTTCGTTAGATAGAAGAAGGTTAAGAGGTGACTTAATTGAGGCATACAAGATGATCAGAGAATTAGATAGGATGGACATTGAGTGCCTTTTTCCTCGGATGGTGATGTCCAGCACGAGGGGACATAGCTTTAAATTGAGGGGAGATAGTTATCGGACAGATGTCAGAGGTAGGTTCTTTACTCAGAGAGTAGTAAGTGCGTGGAATGCCCTGCCTGCAACAGTAGTGGACTCGCCAACACTAAACGCATTCAAATGGTCATTGGATAGGCATATGGACGATAAGGGAATAGTGTAGAGGGACTTTAGAGGGGTTTCACAGGACGGCGCAACATCGAGGGCCTGTACTGCGCTGTAATCTTCTATGTTCTATGTTGTATGGAAAGCATTTGCTCATCACATGTGATGCATCTCCGAATGGTATTGGAGCCGTCCTGTCCCACAAGATGGAGAACGGGGCCGAGCAGCCGATAGCTTTCACATCCCGCACATTGACTGCAGCGGAAAAGAAGTACGTACAGATCGAGAAGGAGGGCCTGGCAGTGGTCTTTCCGGTGAAACGCAGCCACCAGTATGTGTATGGCCGCGATTTCACCATTGTTACTGATCATAAGCCTCTGCTGGGACTTCTACCGAGAGGATAAGCCAATACCGCCCATTGCTTCCACACTGATCCAGTGCTGGGCTTTGTTGCTCGCTGCCTACGAGTATTCTCTACAGCGTAAACCAGGGACCCAGAAAGCGAATGCTGATAAACTGAGCCAATTGCCTTTATCCACCGGCCCCATGTCGACCCCCACGACCGGTGAGGTGGTTGCAACCCTAAATTTTAAGGACTCCTTTGCTGTCACGGCCTCACAGATCCGTGAGTGGACCCAGACGGAGCCAGTCCTGTCAAAGGCTCGGCACATAGTCCTGTATGATAAGCAGCATAGACAGCTCCCAGGCGAGTTGCGGGCATTTACCTCCAAGCTGTCAGAATTTAGCGTGGAAGACGCTATCCTCCTCTGGAGGATGCGTGTGATTGAGCTGATACTGAGAGACTTGTGCAATGGGCATCCAGGTGTGACCAAAATGAAAATGCTGGCCCGGAGTTATGTCTGGTGGCCAGGCCTCGACACCGACATTGAGAAGGTGGCCCAAAACTGCTCCATTTGCCAGGAGCATCAGAAGCTTCCACCAGCCGCGCCCCTACATCACTGGGAATGGCCAGGGCAGCCTTGGGCGCGCTTGCATATGGATTTCGCCGGCCCTTTTCAATGATCCATGTTCCTGCTATTAATCGACGCCCAGTCTAAATGGTTAGAGGTGCATAAGATGGGAGGCACAACATCCTATGCAACAATTGAGAAGATGCCTTTGTCTTTCGGTACGCATGGCCTTCTCGAGGTGCTGGTCAGGGACAATGGCACTCCATTCACAAGTGAGGAGTTTGCGAGGTTCATGAAGATAAACGGTATACGCTATATCTGCACCGCTTCATACCACCCGGCTTCAAATGGGTTGGCAGAGCGTGCAGTGCAGACATTCAAATCAGGCCTAAAGAAGCAGTGTTCTGTGTCTGTGGACATGAGACTGGCTTATTTTTTGTTTTCATATCGGACCATTCCTCATGCGGTGACTGCGGAAGCTCCTATGGAACTCGTAATGGGCAGGAGAACTCGCACCTGCCTCAGCATGGTTTTCCCGGACATGGGCGCAAAAGTGCGTTGAACTGAAGAACGGCAGGGTCATGGTCTTTCTCGGCATCGGCCGATTTGGCTGTTTGCACCCGGTGACCCAGTGTTCATTTGAAAATTTACTGGTGGTGCCCAGTGAGTGCCTGGCGTTATCTTTTGCTGAATGGGCCCTATCTCTCACCAGGCACAAGCCCAGGGTCATCTCCAGCACAAACATGTAGACCACGTTCGGTCCAGGACACCATCCCATCCAAAGATTCGCCGTCCCTGGAGCTCATTTCTACAGCCACAGAGACCAGGCACTGTAGAGGGTATTCCTCACAACCTTCCTCTGGTGCCGCACTCAAAGCCTCCGTGCAGGTCGCTGCAGGAACGCGTGGAGATAGCGACGCCGAGATGGCAGAGGCTTTGGACTCGGCCTCCGAGATGGAGACACAGGATGCCTCAGAGGGGGAGTCCCCAGTCCCACCGGCCGTGGATGTACAGCCATTGCGCCGTTCATCACGGAAGCGCCGTTCTCCTTCTCATTACACACCGCCCAATTCAATACCTCATGCAAATAGTGCCTGGCCGGCGGCAAAACGAGTCTGGCGCCCTCCTTCGCCAGGGTCTTCGGTGGATTCCTTGGACGTTGGGGGAGGGGAGGGATGTTATAATCTGCCTGCTTACCATTGGTTGGGGACTAATGGCAATCCCACAATCCTGTGGGAGTATGAGCTTCCCCAATGAGGAGGGCGGAGAAATCATGATCAGATTCCCTGCATAAATAGAGCTGGCCAGTTTGGAACCAGCTAGAGAGGAGTGAGCAGCAAGGGAGTCACTGTTGCTGTTGTATATATAATTGCAAATAAAGTTATTTCTTTCAAATCTACAAACACGAGCTGAATTTTTCGTGGCCCTCACAAAAGCAGAATTCTCTGTTGTCTGATGCCGCAATCGGAAAATGCGATTGGGTGAAAAATAGGTTCCGAACCCAAAATCACGGCCGGCGCCGATTTGACACCAAATAGCTGTTCTCCGTCACCTTGACAGTGGCATCAATGCTTTCCGGAATGCACGGAGTCGGCACAGTTTGTATGTCATCCGCGGGCCCGACCCGGGATTCTCCGGGGCTGTCGCGATTCTCCGTCTCCGATGGGCCGAGTTCCCGACGCCGTGGTTCACTTGTGTTTAGAAAATTGTGAAACTGGTGTGGTGGCTGCTGAGGGAGAGGGGGGGGGGGGGGGGGTAGGACATGGAGAGGCGTGACTGTGGGCTGCCAGGCCGGACACAGACCGGGCTGGCCTGGGTGGAGAGGTGCCTTCCAGCGTCGGGAACGAGGGGGTTGCTGACAGAGAAACAGGCTGAGTGACCCCCCCCACCACAATGGAACTGGGACAGTGTCCAGTCAGGGACAGCGGGTATCGCTGGCAAGGGCAGTGCCAGCCAATGGTACTCCTGGCATAAGGGGCAGGCACCAGGACCAGAGGCCCACATGATGCCAGGTACCCATGGGGCCAGGGCTGCAGGGATACGGGCAGGGAGAACATGCAGGGTCAGAGCCCGCAGTGCCACCCGGGCCACCATATAGCCCATTGGGCCTGGTTGGGCACAGAGTGACGCACCATGCTAACATGCCAGTCTGTCGCAGACAATGGATATCGGAATTTAACCAGCAATAGCGGCCTTCCTGCTGGTCGCCGCAGTCCTGGGAGATGCCCTGTGGCTGTACAACCTGGAGCTGTTCGAGGAGGACGAAGCTGCAACAGCGGAGTTGACAGCAGCGGAGTGGGCAACAGCGGAGTGGGCAGCAGCAGAGCGGGCAGCAGCGGAGTGGGCAGCAGCAGAGCGGGCAGCAGCGGAGCGGGTAGCAGCGGAGTGGGAAGCAGAGTGGGCAGCAGCAGAGCGGGCAGCAGCAGAGCGGGCAGCAGCAGAGCGGGCAGCAGCGGAGTGGGAAGCAGAGTGGGCAGCAGCAGAGCGGGCAGCAGCAGAGCGGGTAGCAGCAGAGCGGGCAGCAGCAGAGCGGGCAGCAGCGGAGTGGGAAGCAGAGTGGGCAGCAGCAGAGCGGGCAGCAGCGGAGCGGGTAGCAGCAGAGCGGGCAGCAGCAGAGCGGGCAGCAGCAGAGCGGGCAGCAGCAGCAGAGCGGGCAGCAGCAGAGCGGGCAGCAGCAGAGCGGGCAGCAGCAGCAGAGCGGGCAGCAGCAGAGCGGGCAGCAGCGGAGCGGGTAGCAGCAGAGCGGGCAGCAGCGGAGTTGACAGCAGCGGAGTGTGCAACAGCGGAGTTCACAGCAGCGGAGCGGGCAGCAGTAGAGCAGGCAGCAGTAGAGCGGGCAGCAGCAGCAGAGCGGACAGCAGAGCGGGCAGCAGCAGAGCGGGCAGCAGCGGAGCGGGCAGCAGCGGAGTGGGAAGCAGAGCGGGCAGCAGCGGAGCGGGCAGCAGCAGAGTGGGCAGCAGCAGAGCGGGCAGCAGAGTGGGCAGCAGCAGAGCGGGCAGCAGCAGAGCGGGCAGCAGCAGAGCGGGCAGCAGCAGAGCGGGCAGCAGAGTGGGCAGCAGCAGAGCGGGCAGCAGCAGGGTGGGCAGCAGCAGGGTGGGCAGCAGCAGAGCGGGCAGCAGCGGAGCGGGCAGCAGCAGAGTGGGCAGCAGAGCGGGCAGCAGCGGAGCGGGCAGCAGAGTGGGCAGCAGCAGATTGGGCAGCAGTGGAGTGGACAGCAGCGGAGTGGGCAGCAGCAGAGTGGACAGCAGCGGAGTGGGCAGCAGCGGAGTGGGCAGCAGCAGAGTGGACAGCAGCGGAGTGGGCAGCAGAGCGGGCAGCATCGGAGCGGGCAGCAGAGATGGCAGCAGCGGAGTGGGCAGCAGCAGAGGTGCAGGCAGCAACGGAGTGGGCAACAGCAGATTGGGCAGCAGTGGAGTGGGCAGCAGCGGAGTGGACAGCAGCGGAGCGGACAGCAGCGGAGTGGACAGCAGTGGAGCGGGCAGCAGTGAAGCGGGTAGCAGCGAAGCGGGCAGCAGTGAAGCAGGCAGCAGTGAAGCGGGCAGCAGTGGAGTGGGCAGCAGTGGTGCGGGCAGCAGTGGAGTGGACAGCAGTGAAGCGGGCAGCAGTGGAGTGGACAGCAGTGGTGCGGGCAGCAGTGAAGCGGGCAGCAGTGGAGTGGGCAGCAGTGAAGCGGGCAGCAGCGGAGTGGGCAGCAGTGGAGTGGGCAGCAGTGGAGCGGGCAGCAGCGGAGTGGGCAGCAGTGGAGTGGGCAGCAGTGGTGCGGGCAGCAGTGGTGCGGGCAGCAGTGGAGTGGACAGCAGTGGTGCGGGCAGCAGTGGAGTGGACAGCAGTGGTGCGGGCAGCAGTGAAGCGGGCAGCAGTGGAGTGGGCAGCAGTGAAGCGGGCAGCAGTGAAGCGGGCAGCAGTGGAGTGGGCAGCAGTGGTGCGGGCAGCAGTGGAGTGGACAGCAGTGGTGCGGGCAGCAGTGAAGCGGGCAGCAGTGAAGCGGGCAGCAGTGGAGTGGGCAGCAGAGGAACAGGTAGTAGCCCCTCAGGATGGAGAGCCGGCTGCCCAGCAGGCAGAGGAGGAGGTGCCGAGGATGCCCCTATTGAGGCCTTGCCTGCACCAGCAGTGCCTGTCATTCAAGGACCTGTCGGACCGAGCATGGCGTCGGAGACTCTGGTTGAGCAGAGAGACAGTGCAACACAACTGCCAGCTGATGGGGTATGGGGAAGGACACCCGCTCCAGATGGCCATCAAGGTGATGATCGCTCTGAATCTTTACACCACGGGGTCCTTCCAGGCGCTGAGTGGGGACCTGTCCGAGATCTCACAGAGCTCGGTGCACAGATCCGTCCGCGCTGTCACCGAGGCCCTATATGCCCAGTCAGCACAATACATCCATTTCAATGTGGACCGAGCCCACCAGGGGTTCGCCGCCAGGGCAATGGGGTTCGCCGCCAGGGCAATGGGGTTCGCCGCCAGGGCAATGGGGTTCGCCGCCTGGGCAATGGGGTTCGCCGCCCGGGCAATGGGGTTCGCCGCCCGGGCAATGGGGTTCGCCGCCAGGGCAATGGGGTTCGCCGCCTGGGCAATGGGGTTCGCCGCCCGGGCAATGGGGTTCGCCGCCCGGGCAATGGGGTTCGCCGCCAGGGCAATGGGGTTCGCCGCCTGGGCAATGGGGTTCGCCGCCCGGGCAATGGGGTTCGCCGCCCGGGCAATGGGGTTCGCCGCCCGGGCAATGGGGTTCGCCGCCAGGGCAATGGGGTTCGCCGCCAGGGCAATGGGGTTCGCCGCCAGGGCAATGGGGTTCGCCACCCGGGCAATGGGGTTCGCCGCCAGGGCAATGGGGTTCGCCGCCAGGGCAATGGGGTTCGCCGCCCGGGCAATGGGGTTCGCCACCAACGCTGACATGCCCTGGGTCCAGGGGGTGATTGACAGGATGGATGCCCCCCTCAGAGGACCTGAAGCTGACAGGCTGCTCTACACAAACCGAAAAGTGTTCCACTCGACGAACATCCAACTGATATGTGACCACCAGTTGTGCATCATGCATCTCTGTGCCCAATACACGGGCAGTGTGCAAGTGTGCATGCCTCATTCATCCTGGCACACTCGGCGGTTCCTGATATGCTCAAGATGCCTGCCCACCGGCTGGGGGCTGGTTCCTGGGTGACAGGGGTTATGCACTGGGGTCATGGCTGATCACGCCTACCGGGAGACCACAGACCAACAAGGAGACCCGCTACAACGATGCCCATGCCGTATTTGGGAGCGATATCGAGCGGTGCTTCAGCCTCCTGAAGGTGCGGTTCAGGAGACTGGACCACGCTGAGAGGGTCTCCGCATTGTGGCGGCCTGCGGAATCCTCCGCAACATCGCACCGCACAAGAGAATGAACAGACGTTGCCCGACCAGGAGAGTGTGGGGGAGGGTGAGGTTGGGTGGGGGGGGGGGGGGGGGGGGGGGGGTTAACTGCCCAGGGTCACAGATACCATATCCGCCACCCCCACCCTTCCCACCACCCCGCCTACAACTCCCTCCATGATAGACATCTGTCATACAATATGGTGCGGGCCCTGGGTTGGCAGTAACAGCGGGTATAGTCCATGGGATGGAGGGTCCGGGCCCTGGGTTGGCAGTAACAGCGGGTCTGGTCCATGGGATGGAGGGTCCGGGCCCTGGGTTGGCAGTAACACCGGGTCTGGTCCATGGGATGGAGGGTCCGGGCCCTGCGTTGGCAGTAACACCGGGTCTGGTCCATGGGATGGAGGGTCCGGGCCCTGGGTTGGCAGTAACAGCGGGTATGGTCCATGGGACGGAGGGTCTGGGCCTTGGGTTGGCAGTAACAGCGGGTCTGGTCCATGGGACGGAGGGTCTGGGCCCTGGGTTGGCAGTAACACCGGGTCTGGTCCATGGGATGGAGGATAATGACAACCCGCTCTGCGATGAGCTCTGGTGCTCCACATCGTTTGACAATGTCTGCTTCCGGCCCACAGTAGCACATTCCACCCTCCACCTGGGAGATCCCTGCATGCGAGCTAGCCATTCCGTCACACAGTCCCATCGGATCCATGGGGTGATGGTGATGGGAAGGTCGGTGCATGGGGGAGAGAGGGGTGGTGAGCCCAAGCCACTTACAACACCGCCCATTCGTGCCCCCCTGCACCTCCTCTCTGGCCAGCCCAGACCAGCTCACTCCTCACACCCATCTGACAGAGCACCGAGGCAGCTTGTAACAGCGTGAACAGGTGTTTAATGTGACAACGTACACCACGGGGTCCTTCCAGGCGCTGGGTGGGGACCTGTCCTGGATCTCACAGAGGTCAGTACACAGATGCAGATTTGTGCCCTCGCCCCATCACTAAACTGTGCCCTGCACCCATGCCAATCAAACTGGTTTCCAACCACCCCGATGGTATATCAGGAGTGGAGGAGACCTGCTGTGATTCCTGCCCTGCGGCCTGGGTCCCCGTTGGTGGGCGCATTCTGGGGCGACTGGACATGGATGGTCGGGTGTCCCACGTGGCATGGTGCTGCCCGCTGCCCACCTAACGCACAAGTGACAGGTGGGGGTGGGGGGGTTGCGGAGTCCGAGCTGCTGCGGTGTTGCAACGCCTCCCCTGCGGAGACATCGTCCTGGGCCCTATCACCTCCTCCTCCCTCTGGGTGCCCGATGGTCCCGAGCTACTCCGGGGAATGGGATGTAAGTGGAGTTACCCCCTGAGGCTCCCCCAGTAGCTTGCGCTGCCAGTCCTGGTGGCGCGCTCTGGTCTCGGCCTGGGCATGCATGCTCGCAGCCATGGAGCTCAGGGAGTGGACCACCTCCCACTGCGACTGCGCCACATCACACTGTAACTCTGCGACCACCTTGTGGGTCTGTGTCAGCCAGCGACTGCGCCACCTTTCTCTGGCACTGGGCCACCTCCCTCTGTGCCTACGCCACATTCTCCAGCACCTGGGCAATGCCACCGACGTTTCCAGCCATGGTCCGCTGTGGCTGGGCCACGCTCAGAGGCGTCGCTGCGATGTTTCAGCTAGCACATGGCTGCTTGTGAGAGGGCAATCCTGTCCTGGGCCTTGGCCAGAGCCTGCAGAGAATGCCCCAACGCTTAAACATGCTGATCCATAGCCAATGCCCTCGCCCCCAATGTCTCCACCTCGGACACCACTCGTGTGGTGCTGGCCTGGGTGGCATGAATTATCGGCACCACTTCCTGTTCCTGCACACGGTTAGACTCCTCCAACTGAACCAGCAGGTATTGGATACTCGCCGACAACCCCTCATATAGTCCCTGGTTCTGTGACTGTATCTCCACAATCGATGGGAGTGTCTGTCCCAGAAGGCCAAATCCCACCTGGATGGCAGCTAGTCCCTGGGATCAACCTGCCCTCTGACCAGCCGCCTCCTCGGGAGTTCCAACCTCCACCTGCTGTACCGGACCGACTGTGTGGTGCACACCAGGTAGTATCCCAGGAGCCTCTTCATGAGGTGGATGTCTCTGGGATAGTGGAGGGTGCTGGAGAAGCCGTGATGGGAAATCAGTGTCACCCCCGGACCCGAGCTCCGGGATGCCCGGTGCCCCGGGTCGAGGGCTCCATCTGAGCTTCTCCTGTCGTCAGTACCGGCTCACGGCGGGTCTCCGGCTGTGGCACTGGCTGGGGGCGGAAGTCACACCCCATCTCTAGCAGGTCCTGCAAGACACAAGAAAAGATGCATGATTGGACCACATGTGAGGGTGGGCGTGGTGTGGAGGTGAGGAGTGCTGAGGGTGGGGGTGAGGTTGAGGAGTGGTGAGGGTGAGGGTGGGGGGTGGTGTGGATGAGGATGAGGGTGTTGTGGCGGTCAGGTAGGGAGTAAAGCGGTGGTGAGGGTCCCACGCACGCAGCCCAGGCTTTTGGCAGCTGGTGGGCTCATTGGCCAGGGAACCTGCCATGCCAGCCTGTATGGGTCCCAGCATAAGGTGGGGTGCGGCCGCCTATTGGGTTATGGGTGAATGGAACTGGGGTTAGTGCAGGGACACAGTGCTGCCTACTCACCCTGGCCACCCTGAGGTCATGTAGTTTTTCCTGCACTGTCCATTCTCTCAAAGTGATTGACCACAATCATCAAACCACTGCCCACTCTCTCAACAAACCACTTCCCACTATTTCCAAACCACTGCCCATTCTCCCTCCATACAACTGCCCACTCTCTCCAAACTACTGCCCACTCTCTCCAAACCACTGCCCACTCTCTCTCCAAACCACTGTTCACTCTCTCTCCAAACCACTGCCCACTCGCTCTCCAAACCACTGTTCACTCTCTCTCCAAACCACTGCCCACTCTGTCTCCAAACCACTGCCCACTCGCTCTCCAAACCACTGCCCACTCTGTCTCCAAACCACTGCCCACTCTGTCTCAAAACCACTGCCCACTCTCTCCAAACCACTGCCCACTCTCTCTCCAAACCACTGCCCACTCTCTCTCCAAACCACTGCCCACTCCTTTTCCAAACCGCTGCCCACACTCTCCAAACCACTGCCCACACTCTCCAAACCACTGCCCACACTCTCCAAACCACTGCCCACTCGCTCTCCAAACCACTGCCCACTCTCTCTCCAAACCACTGCCCACTCCCTCGCCAATCCACTGCCCACTCTCTCGCCAAACCACTGCCCAATCTCTCTCCAAACCACTGCCCACTCTCTCTCCAAACCACTGCCCACTCTCTCTCCAAACCACTGCCCACTCTCTCCAAACCACTGCCCACTCTCTCTCTCCAAACCACTGCCCACTCTCTCCCAAACCACTGCCCACTCTCTCTCCAAACCACTACCCACTCTCTCCCAAACCACTGCCCACTCTCTCCCAAACCACTGCCCACTCTCTCTCCAAACCACTGCCCACTCTCTCTCCAAACCACTGCCCACTTTCCTATTAAAACCACTGCCCATTCTCTCCTCAAATATCTGCCCACTCTGTCCAAATGCACTGTCCACTTTTTCCAAATCACTTCCACCCTCTATCCAATAAATGATGTTAAAACTAATGCTATAAACTGCCCACTCCCTCTCCAAATCACTCCCAATCTCTCCAACCCCTGCCAACTCACTCAAATCTACCCACTCTCTCCAAAACGTTGAGTACTCTCTTCTAACCATTGGCCAGTCTCCAAACCAGTGTCCACCCTCTCCAAACCACTGTCCACCCTCTCCAAACCACTGACCACTCTCTCTACAACCACTGCACACTCTCGTCCCAACCTACTGCACACTCATTCCAAATAACTGCCCACTCTCGTCAAGCCAATATCCAGTCGCTCTCCAAACCATTGCCCACTCTCTCCAAGCCAAATGGGCCGTCTGTTCGGGTACACGGAGGGAGAATTCAGAATGTCAAATTATCTAACAAGCACGTCTTTCTGGACTTATGGGAGGAAACCGGAGCACCCGAGGGAACCCACGCAGACACGGGGAGAACGTGAAGATGCCACACAGACAGTGAGCCAAGCCGGAAATCGAACCTGGGACCCTGGTGCAGTGAAGTAGTAGTGCTAACCATTGCGCTACTGTGCCGCCCATAAACAAGTGCTTACTCTCTCCAAAACACAGGCCACTCTCTCCCCAAATACGTGTCCAACCTTTGAAAACCAGCCTGCACTCTTCTTCGAAACTACTGTCCACTCTCTCCAAATCATTAATTGCGCTCTTTGCAAATCACTACCCGCTCTCTCTCCAGAAATCTGCTCTCTCTCCAAACCACTGCCCACTCTCTCCAATCCTGCCCACTTTCTCACAACAGCAAACACCCCAAACCTTTAACACCTATCTCTAAACTGTAGTGAAAGGTATAAGCAATTGTATATGTAAATAGGTTTAGCCTCCCACCAGTAGATCAGGCAAATAACACCACGTGCCACTGAATCCTGGAGGGAGAATGAAGGAGTATTCACCGTGGTTAGTCGTGTTTGTCTTAGTTCCAGTTTAACAGCGTTAGTTTCCTACCCATGTTTATTATAATTTAAATAAATTGACTCGTCTTGATCTAGATGGTCTTCAGTACACCGACAGAGTAATTGTCTCGATACATGAACATAACATGGTACCAGAAGTGGTGATTAAAAACTAAAGATCAGAAGTGTGAAGATTTGAAGTATACAGTTTTCAAATTTGGAAATGGTGCTACAAAAAAAATGTGGAAAATCAAAGTTTATCTCTGAAAACCTAAACCAGTGCAGGAAGAAAATAGAGAGTTTGAAATCTCCTGAGTAACCAGTAATGTTGATGGAGAATTGTAATGCATTTCAGCAACAGTTCACGCTGGATACAACAGTTTTAGGATTGCAGCCCCAGACAGGTGACAGAAAGATAGCGTTGCTGCTAACGGTAGCCTGCCTGCAGGCGATCAAGATTTACAACACCTTCACATTTGAACGCGAGGACAATAGCACAGTGCGGCATGGCAGCACAGTGGTTATGACTGTTGCTTCACAGTGCCAGGGTCCCAGTTTCAATTCCCGGCTTAGGTCACTGTCTGTGCGGAGTCTGCACGTTCTCCCTGTGTCTGCGTGGGTTTCCTCCACGTGCTCCAGTTTATTCCCACAAGCATAAAGACATGCTTGTTAGGTGCATTGGATATACTGAATTCCCCCTCAGTTTACCCGAGCATGTGTCGGATTGTGGTGACTAGGGACCAGTAATTTTGTTGCAACGTTAATGTAAGCCTACCTGTGACATGAATAAATATTATTATTATCAGTTAAAGCTTCAGTGCTTTATAAAAGAATTTGATGAGCATTGCAAGCTGAAAAGGAATGAAACTTTTGAGTGATACATATTTAGTTTGCGCAGACAGAAGATGGGCGAATCCTTTGATAGCTTTCTAACCAACCTCAAGTTAAAAGCACAAACGTGTAACTTTGCAACTGTAAAATCCTCAACGATTCGGGATCAAATTGCCTTTGGAATAAAGGATGAGAAGGTGTGTGAACATCTCATACAGGAGAATTAGCTTAAGTTGAAAGACACGATTAAGATTTGCCATGCTAGTAAACTAGGTGTGTAACACATCAGCAAATTAAACGCACAAAGCTTTGGTGCAGAAATTGGGAGCAATGCCGAAGACATAGATGTTGTGACGCACTCAAGCATAAAACATGGTCTCGGCAGCGGCAGCCATTTGAAATGCTCACAAGAAGAAGCCATTACATGCATAAGATGTGGAAACAGGCACCTACCAAGGTACATATGGCCAGCACATGGCAAAAGTTTCACAAAGTGCAACGGAAAAAATCATTTTGCGAAACAATGTTTAACAAGCAAAACAGTTAACGCAGGGAAGTCAATCAACACAACTGATGATATCAATTCATTCCAAATCTCTCAGCAAAGAGAATGTCTTAGAGATGGCCTGGAGAAAGTGAACAACAATGGATAATGTCATGGGAGTGTCCCTTTAAGAAATGTTTTTTGTCTTATTACATGGCTTCAGTGGTGTCATTGTCTGGGTGGAGCTAGGCTGTGGCTCTGTGAGGTTTTACTTTCGCTTTGAGTTGGGACTGGTTTGAACTGCACAGGTTGGAAGAAGTGTTTTTCTCTATCTTCATTTTAAAAGCTTTTTCCAGACTACTTGGTAACTTAACAGAGATAATTGCTTTCTGGAAGGAATTCAAATCTGTTGTTTGAAAAAGGAAAAAAGAGCATTAATAACAAGTCTTATACGAGTGAGAGTGCCGTGTTCTGGGCCACACCTTTGAAAAGGGGTTTCTGGTTTTACTTGGATTTTGTTATTGAATTGGAACAGTAAAGGGGGAATTCATTGAGGGTTATACATAGATTACTGTTGCTGTGTGGAGTCTTTATGTTTGTAGTTGATACAAATACTTGCTGCATGTGTTTATACAAATGTTAACTAAATTCTTAGAATAACGCTTGTTTGTTTTTATTAAAAGTGCCTCAGAAGTCCGTTGAATAACAGCTGAAAGGCAGACTCTTGTGCTCTTCCTCGCCAAATTCAACAAAAAGTTATAGGTCAGGTGAATGCCAGAATATGCTTGAGTTTGTAAACCCTGGCCCATAACAAAATCACTAAAGAAAGCTCTTCGGACCACACCAGGTCTAACTCTTTTCGATCAACGTACACATTGAGGGATGGTTTAGGTGCAGCAATGCTGCAAAAGGAAAGTGGTAGTGATTGGAAACCAGTCGCATATGCTTTGGGTTCTACGACAGAATCTATCGTAATGCTCACATCAAAAAAGAGTTTTTCAGGCGAGTGAATGGTTTGGAGAAATTCCATAGCTATGGATATGGTCTACCTACGTTCATTGTCAAGCTAGATCATATACAATTGGTTGCAATATACAAGAAGAATCGCAATGCAAAGTCTCCTCTCAATCAATGGATTGTGGTGAAACTTCAGAGATATAACTTTCAATTAATCTATACACCGGGCAAGCACACTGTTGTAGCCGTTGTGTTGTCTAGAGCTACAACAGCACAGGATGACAATTCCATTGGAGAGGATGAGCAGGTTCATGGAGATATGATTACGGATGCAAAGTCAAAACTGATTGCTGAAGAAACAGGGAAGGATGAAATAATACAAATGGTGATACAAAATCTTAACAATGAACGGCCGGAAGCTTCAAATTCTAAGTATCATCACGATCAGAGCTGAGTGTAGTAATCTCAAAGGTAGTAATCTCAGGATTGCTACCTGTGCCACGAGCTAGTCGGATTAGGAATGTCAGGATAGATAGGATGAATGTGTGATACGAGAGATGGTGCAAGAGGGAGGGATTCAAATTCCTGGGGCATTGAAACCAGTTCTGGGGGATGTGGGACCAATACAAACCAGATGGTCTGCACCTGGGCAGGACTGGAACCAATGTCCAAGGGATGGGGGGGGGGGTGTTTGCTTGAGCTGTTGGGGAGGGTTAAAACTAATGTGGCAGGGGGATGGGAACCTATGCAGGAAGTTGGAAGGTAGTAAAACAGGAACAGAAACAAAAGGCAGTGAGGGGGAAAGTGTAACGTAGAGAAGCCACGTCAAAAATCAAAAAGGGCAACAGTACAAAGTACAGTGACTGAGGGGAGCTCAATGAATAGGCCCAGTAATACTAAAAGGAACAAAATGGGAAAAACATAAATGGTAAGCGATGAGGCAGGTTGTTACATGACGATATAGGTTCAACCACAAGGAAAATTAGGAGAAAAGTTAAAGAGGAAATATAACTTAGGAGAGCTTACTGGTCGAGGTGTTAAGATTCAAAACAGAGATATAAAACCCAACATAAGTGAACTTTACCTGAATGCTCATAGTATTCGGAATGAGGTAAATGAGTTGATGGCGCAAATCATCGTGAATGACTATGATTTAGTGGCCATTACTGAAACATGGTTAAAGGATGGTCAAGACTGGGAGTTAAATATTCGAGGGTATCAAACTATTCGCAAGGACAGAGTGGATGGTAAGGGAGGTGGTGTTGCTCTGTTATTTAAGGATGACATCCGGGCAATAGTAAGGGATGACATCGGTGCTATGGAGGATAAGGTTGAATCCATTTGGGTGGAAATCAGGAATAGTAAGGCGACAAAGTCACTGATAGGAGTAGTCTATCAGCCACGAAATAGTAACATTATGGTGGGGCAGGCAATAAACAAAGAACTAACTGATGCATGTAGAAATGGTACAGCAGTTATCATGGGGGATTTTAATCAACATGTTGATTGGTTTAACCAGGTCGGTCAAGGCAGCCTTGAGGAGGAGTTTATAGAATGTATCCACAAAAGTTTCCCAGAACAGTACGTAATGGAACCTACGAGGGAACAAGCAGTCCTATATCTGGTCCTGTATAATGAGACAGGATTGATTAAATATCTCATAGTAAGGGATCCTCTCGGAAAGAGCGATCACAATATGGTGGAATTTAAAATACAGATGGAGGGTGAGAAGGTAAAATCAAACACAAGTGTTTTGTGCTTAAAGAAAGGAGATTACAATGAGATGAGAGAAGAGCTAGCTAAGGTAGGCTGGGAGCAAAGACTTTATGGTGGAACAGTTGAGGAAGAGTGGAGAACCTTCCAAGCAATTTTTCATATTGCTCAGCAAAGGTTTATACCAACAAAAAGGAAGGACGGTAGAAAGAGGAAAAATCGACCGTGGATATCTAAGGAAATAAGTGAGAGGAGCAAATTGAAGGAAAAAGCATACAAACTGGCAATCTTAGTGGGTGACTAGAGGACTGGGAAATCTTTAGAGGGCAACAGAAAGCTACTAAAAAAGCTATAAAGAAGAGTAAGGTAGATTATGAGAGTAAACTTGCTCTGAATATAAAAACAGATAGTAAAAGTTTTTACAGATAAAACAAAAAGAGTGGCTAAGGTATATATTGGTCCTTTAGAGGATGAGAAGGGAGTTTTAATAATGGGAAATGAGGAAATGGCTGAGGAATTGAACAGGTTTTTTGGGTCTGTCTTCACAGTGGAAGACACAAATAACATGCCAGTGACTGATAGAAATGAGGCTATGACAGGTGAGGTCCTTGAGATGATTGTTATCATCAAGGAGATAGTGTTGGGCAAGCTAATGGGGCTAAAGGTAGACAAGTCTCCTGGCCCTGATGGAATGCATCCCAGAGTGCCAAAAGAGATGGCTAGGGAAATTGAAAATGCACTAGTGATAATTCACCAAAATTCACTAGACTCTGGGATGGTCCCAGCGGATTGGAAATTAGCAAACGTGACACCACTGTTTAAAAAAGGAGGTCGGCAAAAGTGGGTAATTACAGGCCAGTGAGCTTAACTTTGGTAGTAGGGAAGATGCTGGAATCTATCATCAAGGAAGAAATAGTGAGGCATCTGGATGGAAATTGTCCCATTGGGCAGACGCAGCATGGGTTCATAAAGGGCAGGTCGTGCCTAAGTAATTTTATGGATTTTATTGAAGACATTACCAGTGCGGTAGATAATGGGGAGCCAATGGATGTGGTATATCTGGATTTCCAGAAAGCCTTTGACAAGGTGCCACACAAAAGGTTACTGCATAAGGTAAAGAACAAAGAACAAAGAAAATTACAGCACAGGAACGGGCCCTTCGGCTCTCCCAGCCTGCGCCAATCCAGATCCTTTATCTAAACCTGTTACCTATTTTCCAAGGATCTACTTCCCTCTGTTCCCTGCCCGTTCATATACCTGTCTAGATGCATCTTAAATGATGCTATCATGTCCGCCTCTACCACCTCCACTGGCAAATCGTTCCAGGCACCCACCACCCTCTGCGTAAAAAACTTTCCATGCACATCTCCCTTAAACTTTCCCCCTCTCACTGAAATCGTGACCCCTTGTAATTGACACCCCCACTCTTGGAAAAAGCTTGTTGCTATCCACCCTGTCCATACCTCTCATAATTTTGTAGACCTCAATCAGGTCCCCCCTCAACTTCCGTCTTTCCAATGAAAACAATCCTAATCTACTCAACCTTTCTTCATAGCTAGCACCCTCCATACCAGGCAACATCCTGGTGAACCTCCTCTGCACCCTCTCTAAAGCATCCACATGCTTCTGGTAATATGGCGACCAGAAATGCACGCAGTGTTCCAAATGTGGCCTAACCAAAGTCCTATACAACTGTAACATGATCTGCCGACTCTTGTACTCAATACCCCATCCGATGAAGGCAAGCATGCTGTATGCCTTCTTGACCTCTCTGTCGACCTGCGTTGCCACCTTCAGGGTACAATGGACCTGAACTCCCAGATCTCTCTGTACATTATTTTTCCCCCGGGACTCTTCCATTGACCATATGGTCCGCTCTTGAATCGGCTCTTCCAAAATGCATCACCTCGCATTTGCCTGGATTGAACTCTATCTGCCATTTCTCTGTCCAACTCTCCAATCTATCTATATTTTGCTGTATTCTCTGACAGTCCTCCTCGCTATCTGCAACTCCACCAATCTTAGTATCATCTGCAAACTTGCTAATCAGACCACCTATACCTTCGTCCAGATCATTTATGTATATCACAAACAACATGGGGCAGCAGGGTAGCATGGTGGTTAGCATAAATGCTTCACAGCTCCAGGGTCCCAGGTTCGATTCCCGGCTGGATCACTGTCTGTGTGGAGTCTGCACGTCCTCCCCCTGTGTGCGTGGGTTTCCTCCGGGTGCTCCGGTTTCCTCCCACAGTCCAAAGATGTGCGGGTTAGGTGGATTGGCCATGCTAAATTGCCCGTAGTGTCCTAATAAAAGTAAGGTTAAGGGGGATGTTGTTGGGTTATGGGTATAGGGTGGATACGTGGGTTTGAGTAGGGTGATCATGGCTCGGCACAACATTGAGGGCCGAAGGGCCTGTTCTGTGCTGTACTGTTCTATGTTCTATGTTCTAACAGTGATCCGAGCACGGATCCATGTGGAACACCACTAGTCACCCTTCTCCATTTTGAGACACTCCCTTCCACCACTACTCTCTGTCTCCTGTTGCCCAGCCAGTTCTTTATCCATCTAGCTAGTATACCCTGAACCCCATACGACTTCACTTTTTCCATCAACCTGCTATGGGAAACTTTATCAAACGCCTTACTGATTTCCATGTATATGACATCTACAGCCCTTCTCTCATCAATTAACTTTGCCACTTCCTCAAAGAATTCTATTAGGTTTGTAAGACATGACCTTCCCTGCACAAAACCATGCTGTCTATCACTGATAAGTCTATTTTCTTCGAAATGTGAATAGATCGCAGCCCTCAGTATCTTCTCCAACTTTTTGCCTCCCACTGACGTCAAGCTCACAGATCTGTAATTCCCTGGATTATCCCTGCTACCCTTCTTAAACAAATTAGCAATTCTCCAGTCCTCTGGGACCTCACCCATGCTCAAGGATGCTGCAAAGATATCTGTTAAGGCCCCAGCTATTTCATCCCTCGCTTCCCTCAGGAACCTGGGATAGATACCATCCGGACTTGGGAACGGATGCCTTTTAGAATACCCAAAACGTCCCCCTTCTTTATGCCGACTTGACCTATCGTATTTAAACATCCATCCCTAACCTCAAAATCCATCATGTCCCTCTCCTTGGTGAATACCGATGCAAAGTGCTCATTAAGAATCTCACCCATAGGGCAGCACGGTGGCACAGTGGTTAGCATTGCTGCCTACGGCGCTGAGGATCCGGGTTCGAATCCCGACCCTGGGTCACAGTCTGTGTGGAGTTTGCACATTCTCCCCGTGTCTGCGTGGGTTTCACCCCCACAACCCAAAGATGTGCAGGTTAGGTGAATTGGCCACGCTAAATTGCCCCTCAATTGGAAAAAATTATTGGGTACTCTAAATTTAAAAAAAAAGAATCTCACCTATTTCCTCTGACTCCACGCATAAATTCCCACTTTTGTCTTTGAGTGGGCCAATCCTTTGTCTAGTTACCCTCTTGCTCCTTATATATGAATAAAAGGCTTTGGGATTTTCCTTAACCCTGTTAGCCAAAGATATTTCCTGACCCCATTTAGCCCTCTTTATTGCGCGTTTGTGATTTGTCCTACTTTCCCGATATTCCCCCAATGCTTCATCAGTTTTAAGTCGCCTAGATCGATTGCATGCTTCCTTTTTCACCGTAGCTAGTCTCACAATTCCACCCATCATCCATGGTTCCCTAATCTTGCCATTTCAATCCCTCATTTTCACAGGAACATGTCCGTCCTGCTCTCTAACCAACCTTTCCTTAAAAGACTCCCACATTTCAAATGTGGATTTACCCTTAAAGAGCTGCTCCCAATCCACATTCCCTAGCTCCTGCCGAATGTTGTTGTACTTGGCCTTTCCCCAATTTAGCACTCTTCCTTTAGGACCACTCATCTTTGTCCATGAGTATTCTAAAACTTACAGAATTGTGATCAATATTCGCAAAGTAACCACCGACTGAAACTTCAACCACCTGGCCGGGATCATTCCCCAATACCAGGTTCAGCATGGCCCCTTACCCAGTTGGACTATTTACATACTGCTCTAAAAAACGCGTTCAATTTTGGGGAAGTTAAAATCTCCCAGCACGACCACCCTATTGCTCCTATATTTGTGTATAATCTGTCAACATATTGGTACCTCGACTTCACGCTCGCTTTTGGGAGGCCTGTAGTAAAGTCCCAGCAATGTTACTGCACCCTTCCCATTTCTGAGCTCTACCCATATTGCTTCAGTGCTCAAATCCTCCATAGTGCCCTTCTTAATCACAGCTGTGATATCATCTCTGACCAGTAATGCAACTCCTCCACCCCTTCTACCTCCCTCTCTATCCCTCCTGAAACATCTATACCCTGTGATATTTAGTTGTCAATCTTGCCCTTCCCTCAACCAAGTCTCAGTAATACCAATAACATCATTTTCCCAGGTACTAATCCAAGCTCTAAATTAATCTGCTTTACCTGCTACATTTCTCGTATTAAAACTAATGCACCTCAGACCACCTGTCCTTTTGCGTTCATCATCTCTTCCCTGTCTTCTCTTTCCCTTAGTTACAATGGGTTCATTATCTTGGACATTACTGGCTTTCGTTGCTGGCTCTTTACTGACCTTTAACTGCCTAATCTGGTTCCCATCGTCCACCACATTAGTTTAAAACCGTCCCAACAATGTTAGCAAAAGCACTCCCTCTAACATTCTTTACAGTCATGCCCAGGTGTAGACCATCCGATTTGTAACGGTCCCAATGCCCCCAGAACCGGTTCCAATGTCCTAAAAATCTGAACCCCTCCCTCCTGCACCATCTCTAAAGCCACGTATTCATTCTACTATTCTTGAATTTCTACTCTGACTGTCTCGTGGCACTGGTAGCAATCCTGAGATTACTACCTTTGCGGTCCTACTTTTTAAACGTATCTCCTAACTCCCTAAATTCTGATTGTAGGACCTCATCCCGTTTCTTACCTATATAGTTAGTGCCTCTATGCACCACGACAACTGGCTGTTCACCCTCCCCCTTAAGTATGTCCTGCAGCCGATCTGAGACATCCCTGACCCGTGCACCCGGGAGGCAACATACCATTTGGGAGTCTCGTTTTCAACCACAGAAACGCCTGTCTACTCCCCTTACAATTGAATCCCCGATGACTATGGCCCAGTGTTTTTCCGGCCCTTCTGTGCAGCAGAGCCAGCCACGGTGCCATGAGCCTGGCTACTAATGCCTTCCCCTGGTGAGTTATCTCCCCCAACAGTATCCAAAACGGTATACCTGTTTTGGAGGGAGATGACCGCAGGAGACACCTGCACTGCCTTCCTGCTCTTTCTCTGCCTTTTGGTCACCCATTCCCTGTCTCCCTCACCAATCCTAATCTGCGGTGTGACCAACTCAGTAAACGTGCTATCCACGACCTCCTCAGCATCGCGGATGCTCCAAAGTGAGTCCATCCGCAGCTCCAGAGCCGTCATGCGGTCTAACAGGAGCTGCAGCTGGACACACTTCCTGCACATGAAGGAGTCAGGGGCATCGGCCGCGTCCCTGAACCCCCACATAGAGCACGAGGACCATAACACGGGACTGGGATCTCCTGCCATTTTTACACTTTACCTTAACTGATTACAAATATAATGTCAAATAATGAATAAGTGAAAGGAATAAAGATTTTACTTACCAATCACAAGACTCACCAACACATGAAGAGTTAATTTTCTCCCAGCTACTGTTAATTGGAGCACTTTCCTCACCAGCCAATCAGGTCAGTGCTTTGCTGTGATGTCACTCTTCAAATTTATTCCCAAAGACCCTGTGGCCGCTGTTTCAGCAGCACAACTCTGTAGCTCTGCCCACTCCAACAGCTCAATTCCCACTAAAAAGATGCATGCCTTTAAGGGTAAAGTAGTAGCATGGATCGAGGATTGGTTAATTAATAGAAAGCAAAGAGTGGGGATTAATGGGTGTTTCTCTGGTTGGCAATCAGTAGCAAGTGGTGTCCCTCAGGGATCCGTGTTGGGCCCACAATTGTTCACAATCTACATAGACAATTCGGAGTTGGGGACCAAGGGCAATGTGTCCAAGTTTGCAGACAACACTAAGATGAGTGGCAAATCAAAAAGTGCAGACGATACCAGAAGTCTGCAGAGGGATAAGGGTAGGTTAAGTGAATGGGCTAGGGTCTGGCAGATGGAATACAATGTTGACAAATGTGAGGTTATCCATTTTGGTAGGAATTACAGCAAAAGGGATTATTACTTAAATGATAAAATATTAAAACATGCTGCTGTGCAGAGAGACCTGAGTGTCCTCGTGCATGAGTCGCAAAAAGTTGGTTTACATGTGCAACAGATAATTAAGAAGGCAAATGGAATTTTATCCTTCATTGCTAGAGGGATGGAGTTAAAGACTAGGGAGGTTATGTTGCAATTGTATAAGGTGTTAGTGAGGCCACACCTGGAGTATTGTGTTCAGCTTTGGTCTCCTTACTTGAGAAAGGACGTACTGGCACTGGAGGGTGTGCAGAGGAGATTCACTAGGTTAATCCCAGAGCTGAAGGGGTTGGATTATGAGAGGTTGAGTAGACTGGGACTGTACTCGTTGGAATTTGAGGTTGAGGGCGGATCTTATAGAAAAATATAAAATTATGAAGAAATAGATAGGATGGATGCGGGCAGGTTGTTTCCACTGGCGGGTGAAAGCAGAACTGGGGGGCATAGCCTCAAAATAAGGGGAAGTAGATTTAGGACTGAGTTTAGGAGGAACTTCTTCACCCAAAGGGTTGTGAATCTATGGAATTCCCTGCCCAGTGAAGCAGTTGAGGCTCCTTCATTAAATGTTTTTAAGGTAAAGATGGATAGTTTTTTGAAGAATAAAGGGATTAAGGGTTATGGTGTTCAGGCCAGAAAGTGGAGCTGAGTCCACAAAAGATCAGCCATGATCTCATTGAATGGCGGAGCAGGCTCGAGGGGCCAGGTGGCCTACTCCTGCTCCCAGTTCTTATGTCCTTATGTAGCAAATGTTTTTTTTTGTGAGGCAAGAATTCCACAGTCTCTGCGCAAAGAAATAGTAAAGAAGATTAATGAGCGGGGCACCATGGTGGCGGAGTGGTTAGCATTGCTGCTTATGGCACTCAGGGCCCGGGTTCATCCCGGCCCAGTGTCACTGGCCATGTGGTGTTTGCGTATTCTCCCCGTGTCTGTGTGGGTTGGATTGGATTTGTTTATCAATATTGACAAGCAAATGTACCGATGAAAATAGGTGAAGTTGTGTCAGTTCCTTGGCAAAAAGTTGGGATAGACATATTCTACATTGATGGTAAAGAATATTTGCTAGCAGTAGACTACCATTCAAATTAACAAGACGTTGCACAACTATCAAGTTTAACAGCAGATTGTGTAACCATACATTCAAAAGCAACGTTTGCATGACATGAAATACCTGAGGTAATTATAAGTGATAATGGACCGTGCATCAATAATAGAGAATGGAAGGAATTTGCACAGTAATATGAATTTAAGCATGTAACATCAAGTCCATTGTACCCGCAATCAAATGAAAAAGCAGAAAAACGGGTTCAGATATGTGATGTTATAGAAATGTTCAGTATGTAACGAGTTAATATCATGTTACAATTAGTCACTAGATGGAACTAGAGGCAGTACTATAAAAGGTACTGACTCTGAGACTTCTGGGAGATAGTGGAGTAGAGGAGAGGAGGCTGGACGTAAAGTGCATACGAGATCTGGAGAGGCTAGAATGCAGTTACAGTTAGAATATAGAGACAGTGTTAGTTGAGTGTAGTTTAATATAATCTATTATAGGGGCAGCACGGTAGCATAGTGGTTAGCACAGTTGCCTCACAGCTCCAGCTGCATCACTGTGCGGAGTCTGCATGTTGTCCCCAGGTTTGCGTGGATAGGGTGCTCTGGTTTCCTCCCACAGTCCAAAGGTGTGCAGGTTAAGTGGATTTGTCATGATAAATTTCCCTACGTGTTCAAAAAGGCTAGGTGGGGTGACAAGGATAGGGTGCAGGTGTGGGGCTTAAGTGGGGTGCTCTTTCCAAGGGCAAGTGCAGACTCGATGGGCCCAATGGCCTCATTCTGCACTGTAAATTCTATGCTCTATGTAACATCACATGGTACCAGGTAGTGTATTCTTCAATAGTAAGTAGTGAGTATAGAAAGAAAATTCAACTTACAAGAAGAAAAATAATCGTACTGCTACACAAATGTCAGAATCAACAAGAAAATACTGAGAACAACATGGAAGTTTTGAAGAAACCACAACACTTGAAAATGTCCGGTAAACGTAGCTGGAACTGGGAAATTTTAAAACAACAATTTGAAATTTTTCTATCTGCCTCTGCGCTAGAATCAGCCCCTGATCACAAAGAGATTTCCCTCCTCCTTCATCTGGCAGGTCTGTTAGCATTCGAACTTTTCAATTCTTTTGAATTCATGGACAGTGAGGATAAAAAGAAGTACGAACGGATATCGGAAAACTTTGATGCTCATTGCATCAAAAAATTCAATGATACATACAAACGATATACGTTTGCTCAAAGACTGCAGCTCGAAGGAGAATAATTTGACTCAGTTGGCACTGATTTGAGGCTCCGAGCCCAATTCTGCAATTGTGTCCTGGGGGTAATAGGGGAGGACCAGACAGGGTTCATTAAGGGGCGGCATTTGGCGACCAACTTAGGAGGTAGCTTAATGTAATTATGATGCCGACAGAGAGCTGTGAGGTTTAGGTGGTGGTGGCCATGGACGTAGGGAAGGCCTTTGATTGGTTGGATGGGCATATTTATGTGAGGTCCTGGGACAGTTTTGGGTTTGGGCAGGGCTTTGTGGACTGGGTCCGGTTGTCATACCAGGCACCAGTGGCGAGTGTGCGGATGAATCGGTTGAGAACAGATTACTTCAGGTTGCACGAGGCAGGGATGCCCACTCTCCCCACTGTTGTTTGCCTTGGCTATAGATCCATTGACATTGGCATTGAGAATGTTGAGTGTCTGTCAGTGGATAGTACAGTGGGAGTGGAGGGCAGAGCACAGGGTCTCGCTTTACATGGACAATCTACTTCTGCACATATCGCACCCGCAGGGGGAATTGGAGGGTTTATGGGATATTAGAGGAATTCAGCCGGTTTTCGGGATTCAAATTGATTATGGGTGAGAGTGAGGTCTGTGCAATCCAGGCAAGGGGGTAGGAGAGGAGATTGGGTGAGATGCCGTTCAAGGTGTTGGGAGAGAGTTTTTGATATGTGGGTATCCAGATGGCCCGTGAGTGAGAGAAACTAAATAAACTGTATTTGGGTCGGTTGGTAGATCAGGTGAGGGGGGACATCTGGAGGTTGGATGCCCTCCCATTGTCATTGGCGGGGAGGGTACAGGCAATGAAAATGATGGTCCTCCTGGGGTTTTTTTTTAGAGCCTTCTGTTATTGATAATATGGAAAGATGTGTCATTTGAAACATGGACGTCTGGCAATACCTGATCTCAGAGAAACATGAGAGGACACAGGGAAAGATCCCGCGAAGGGCTAACAGCAGCTGCAAAGAGCAGGATTAATAAAATGCAGATTTTTTCTCCCAAGCAGGCTCAGCAAACAAACACAGGATTTTAGTACGAAGCGAAAAACAATGGCTCACACCTTCTTTGAAAGTAACTATCTTAGTAAGCATCTGCAAAAGCATGGATGAGAGTTTCAGTTGAGCTAGGTGATAAATGTAAACCTTTCAAGTTATAACCAAGTGGATTTTTAGCATTGCGCTAAAAGCAATGTTTCACACCTTCATTGAAATTAGCTATCTTAGTAAGCAGCTGGAAAGGAAAGGATGAGGTTCAGTTGAATTTGGTGACAATTCTACGTGTGAAGTTCAGCCGAAATCAGGTAAATTAAAGAAAATTGGAGACTATCAGCCTACAAGAATTTAGAGCCAAAATCAAAGTCCAAATTATGAGCTGAGGACACAATTGGAAAATAAAACTATAGGAATGACAGGAACCAAACCAAAATTCACACCTCTATTAAAATCAAAGCATTTTTGAATATCACAAAGGAACGTTGAACATCACAAAGGAAACAATGTAATCAGAGACCTGAGAGGTGAGGTCATGTCAAAATGAATACTTAGTTGCATTTAACGTTTAGATCAAAGATACGTTTCACAATGAAAAATGAAATAATAGTTACTTTACAATAAAGTCATAAAAACTTAATAACTGTTAGAAAGAGAATATAAACCCAGAGACCAGAGCAGGAACTACCAGAAACAGAACTCAGAGAGAAGGAGAAAAGGGACAAGAGAAGCAAGCAGAGCTCGGTCATGAGAATGATAAGACATAGCAGCTGAGTAAAACAGCTAATACATCTAAGGAAGACTATAATTTAAAGAGGAGACAGAGTCAGCCCAGAGTCAGCTCAGAGATAGCCAACAGAGCCAGCTCTGATAGCTCAGTACATGGGATCGACAAGAGACAGCAACCGAGCTCACCAGCGAATACATCTAAAGAAGACCAGACTTTAAAGAAGTTTGATTGTCAAGCGGGCCTGAAGGTCCCTTCAACCAACCAGAAGGATCCTGATGCAACATATTTTTACCTTTCTGTAAAGAAAGTGATTGCAGCTTTTAAAAGAAAAAATATAATAATAATATAACTTAATTTAACCTGAAACAGTGGTTATTCATACGTCTACTTTACTTACTTAGCAATGCGGGACCCAGGATCGATGCTACTAAGTGGTAAGTAGATGAAATCTTCGGTGAAGGTATGGATTATACAGGGGGATAACTTGAAAATATAGTTTGACCTGAATAGCACCCACCGAAGCGTGCATCGGAGTCAGGGAGTGAGAATCCCTGTTCACCATTTAGAATGTCGGCCCTTTTTGGTATCGGGGGGATTCTAAGAATAGTGGTGAGTTTTCAACAACACTTCCAATTTTTATGCCCAAGGGGTTCTTTAAAAAAGTGAATGCAGTGATCTTGGGGTTTGTTTCGGCTGGTAAAACCCCACGGGTAAAAAAGGTGCCGCTGAAGTGGGGGGTGGGAGGGGGGGGGGCGTCGGGGGGATGCTGGCTCTTCGGAACTTCATTAATTACTATCGGGCGATGATCAGGAAGTGGGTAGTGGGGAGGGGCCGGTGTGGGAGCGGGTGCAGACGGCATCATGTCAGGACACGGGTTTGTAGGGAATGTTAACGGCACCTCTGCTGTTGTCGCCGGCCCAGTATTCCACAAACCCGGTAGTAATGACAGCCTGAGGGTGTGGAGACAGTGCAGGCACCACATGGGTTAGAGGGAGCGTCGGTGTGGGCACGAATATGTGATGACCACCGTTAAGTTCCGAGTAGGGCTGGATGGGGGCTAATCGAGGTGGCTGCGGGTACGGTTCGAGAGATTTGGGAATCTCCTTATTGGTGAGGATTTTCTGAGCTGGAGGAGGAGTTCCAGTTGCCAGGGGGAATGGATTTTGGTGGCTGCAGATGAGGGATTCTTTGTGGGGGCAGGTTTCGACGTTCCTGCACCTACTGCACCGGGGACTGCAGGATAAGGTCGAGAAAAGGAGTCGGAGAGGGGAAAGGGAAGGTCTCGGAGATCTATAAGGAGGTGATGGAGTGGGAGGGAGCCCCAATAGACAAGGTGAAGAGAAAGTGGGAAGAAGAGCTGGGAGGGGGAGTTGGAGGCCGGGTTATGGGAGGAGCCTTTGAGGAGAAAGGTGTCACAAAGATATTTGAAGCTAAATTCGTAGCGAAGCTAATTTCATTTACACTACTTCCATAAAGTTTGACACTTATTCCTATAGTAAACAGTAGATTTATGTTACATTATACTCAACTAACACTATGTCTATATTCAAACTGTGACTATCATCTCAAGAGGCACTTTACAACAGTCTCCTCTCCTCTCCTCCACTCTCAGGGTGATACAGTTTCAGGTAGTCCACAGGGCACACATGACTGTGGCCCAGATGAGCAGGTTCTTTGAGGAGGTGGAGGATAGGTGTGGCCACAGTGCGGGGGGTCCTGCAAACCATGTCCATGTGTTTTGGCCATGTCCAAGGCTGAGGGATTTCTGGCAGGGCAATGCTGACATCATTGTCAGAGGTCTTACAAATGAGAGTGGTGCCGAGTCCAGAGGTGGCAATCTTTGGAGGATGGAATGAAGTGCAGAAGGAGGCCATTTGACACATCAATTTTGCACCAGCCCTTGGAAAGAGCACCCTACCAAAGGCCACACCTCCACTTCATCCCAACACCTCCACCCTATCCCCGTAACCCAGTAACCCCACCTAACTTTTTTTTTGGACACGAAGAGGAATTTAGCATTGCCAATCCATGCCAGGCAAAGAGTTAGTCCTTGCTGATACACTATCCAGAGCCACAGTGTACAGTGATGGAAATGCAGTTGGAATTGTGCTCAGTGTTGAAGCGCAAGTAAACTTCACTCCTGACATTCTACCTGCAGCAGACGTCAAGTTGAAGTTGATCAATGATGAAACTGGCAATGATGCTGCACATCAAAAAGTGATCCAAAATCTACGTGAAGGATGGCCTACTAGCAGTACTAACAGTTAATAACAATCGTAATAATAATTACTTATTGTCACAAGTAGGCTTCAAAGAAGTTACTGTGAAAAGCCCCTAGTCGCCACATTCCAGCGCCTGTTCGGGGAGGCTGGAACGGGAATTGAACCTGCGCTGCTGGTCTTGTTCTGCATTACAAGCCAGCTGTCTTATCCCACTGTGCTTATTGAGGATGAAGTGACAGTCACCACTGATTCCTGTTAAAAGGAGACAGAATCGTGATTCGCTCCTGCCCGAGAAGAAATATTTTGGGATAATAATAATAAACGCTTATGTTACAAGTAGGCTTCAATGAAGTTACTGTGAAAAGCCCCCAGTCGCCACATTCCGGCAGCTGTTCAGGGAGGCCGGTACTGGAATTGAACCTGCGCTGCTGGCATTATTCTGCATTACAAACCAGCTGTTTAGCCCACTGTTCTAAACCAGTCCCTAATAAATACACGAAGGACATCAGGGGGTTGAGAAGTATAGACAAAATGGAAGACAATCAGGATACAGGTCAGGGACAAATGCAGAATTACGTATAGGAATGTTGTGTGTGTCAGATACACCATCCAGCACAGTGTAAACAAATGCTTGGTGGAAAGTGAACTAATCACACAGCCATGGGCAACAGTCCCAATGGACTTTTTTTTTACTTCAGAGAACATGATTACTTAAACATAATAAATTATTATTCGCATTTTCCCGTGGTCATTACGTTGTTAGATTCGACTGCTCAATTGTAAGAGCGACGGCATCCGTATTTGCTAGACAGGGCATACCATTAACAGCTGTTACAGATAACGGACCATGCTTCGGTAGCTTGGAATGGTTGAAATTTTCAGAAGTATACAACGTCCAACATGTTACCTCAAATCCATTGAATCTACAAGCGAATGGAAAAGCTGAAAAGGGAGTTGGAATACTGAAACACTTATTTCAGAAAGCATGGGATGATTAGAAGGACTTTTCACTCGCACTGTTGAGTTACAGGCTACACCTTTATCATCAGGCTTGTCACCAGACAAATTGCTAATGGGAAGACAAATACGTACAACATTACCAGCAATAATAATAGAGAAAATGATGACCATGGAGTGCGTACAAGAATGAAACAACTATAATGCGAGCAACAAGCATGTTGCAAACAAAAACTGCAAAGCCATTACCGCCACTCCATGAAGGTGATTACTTCAGAATTCGCAATGCTGAAGGACGTATCTAAGGTACTTGCACCGAGATCATATGTGGTAAGGACAGATTTTTCACAGAAACAGAAGAGAATTGTTAAAATTGAAACAGCCAGTGCAATTTCCAGGACCAACCACAACAAGTCAAGAACAAATGTTTCCAACCATTGACTTTCCAAAAACGGTGTTGTCGAATGTAAGAGACAATTCCAATGACAATACTCGGCCATTGAAAAAGTTAAGAAGACATAGGAAACCGCCAATTTGTTCAAACTTGTAAATATTTAATGAATACACCTCTGTAATTGTAAACATGATGTGTGATAACTTTATATATGAAATGTATGCTCATTCCACACCTTGTCCGTAAACAATGTCAGAAAAGATTCAAACTTTTCTTTTCAAAGAAAGGGGGATGTGACATTACAGAAATGTTCAGTATACAAAAAGCTAATTTCATGTTGCAATTAGTTACTAGATGGAACTAGAGGCAGCACTATAAAAGCCACTGACTCTTAGGCATCTGGGAAAGAGTGTAGAGGACATGAGACTATAGCAACGTGCATAGGAGATCTAGAGCGGATAGAATACAGTTACAGTTAGAATATGGAGATTGTGGTTGAGTATAATGTAATATAATTTATTGTTTACTGCAGGAATAAGCGTCGAACTTTATTGAAGTAGTGTAAATGAAATTAGCTTTGTGGATGAACTTAGCTTCAAGTGTCGATGTGAACACTATGCTTTCCCTACTAAAAACAGAATCATAGTCAAGCAATTACTGAAGAAGGCTTTGGATATCAAAGATGATCATAGTTAGCACTGCTAAGCTATCAAACATCTCCTTTAAGTTGTGGTTTATCGCCAGCAGAAAGGTTAATGAATTGGAAACTATGAACAACTCTGCCATACCATCCCACGCAAAGAGTAAATGACAGATAAAGGGCTGGATTTTCCACTGGAAGGATTCTTCATTCCGCTGGCTGCGAACCCACAGCCGGGGATTTCCTGATGACGTGGGGCTGCGCATAATGGGAAATCCCAGTGGCGGGCTGGTGAGACGGACAATCCAGCCGCTGGTGGGGGAGGGCCGCACCAGAAAACTGGTGCAGTGGGACAAAGGGTCCCGCCCAAAATATCAGGTGGAATCTCAGAAGAATAAACTCAAGGAATATTATGAAAAGTCTACCAGGAGTCGGAAACCTGTGAAACCAGATGATGTGGTGAAAGTGGAGGATCCGAATGGCTGGTCAAATTGTGTAGTGTTGCAGAAAACAGGTCCACGGTCCCATACTGTAATTATTGAGCAAGGAGCAGCAAGGAGGAATAGACAAGCAGGCCTAAAAATTAAACAACTTGTTGCTGAACAGCAAGGCGAGGATGTATGAGAGCGCACATTCATCGTAAACACACAAGCAGCGTTGAAGTCAAATGTCAATGTCCAGAATGATGTTCAGTACAATGATACGATAATAGTACATGTACCTACAGTAGTTCAGAACCATCACACAGATTCACCAGGTTTACCAAAGTTGAAACAATCAACGAGAAATGGAAATAAACCGCAACGGTTGGATCTGTGAATGGATAATATAACTGTACATGTTGTAAAATACATTGTATGCATGCATATGTAATATTTATTGAATCTTTCTTTAAGAGTATCCATTTTTTTTTCCAATTAAGGGGCAATTTAGCATAGCCAATATATCTAACCTGTACATCTTTGGGTTGTGGGAGTGAAACCCACACTGACATGGGGAGAATGTGCAAACTCCACATGGACAGTGACCCAGGATCAGGATTTGAACCCGGGTTCTCAGTGCCGTACACAGCAGTGCTAACCACTGCGCCACTGTGCCACCACATATTTATTTAAATAATATATTAATGTTTCTTTCGAAATTGCTGGGAAAGTAGATGTAGTGATACGCAATTAAGCAAGTGTACATGTTAATATGTATGATAATAATAATAAATAAGACTAATAATCGCTTATTGTTGTGCAATAAGAGAGGTGGTCAATGAAGGATTGAGGGTGTTGTACCTAAATGCGCGCAGTATACGGAACAAGGTAAATGAGCTTGTTGCGCACATTGAAATTGGCCGGAACGATGTTGTGGGCATCACAGAGACAGAGTGTAGCCATGCTGGCCACGCAAAATGGACACTGAGCCAAACTAAAATGGAAGGCTGCTGAGAAACAGACAGTTCAGCCAGAACAGCAGTCTGCAAAGAGCAGTTTGCATTCTGCAGCAGCAGAAACCAGTTTGGGCTCAGGTGAAGAGACCTTAGCTAGGTGCAAATGGCAAAACGCTTTGCATGCTAATGAGGCCATCAGACTTGAACACCCACACAATAGATACATTTGGTTCTGAATGGACACATTCCAATCAAGACCCAGACATCGAGGCACCAGAAACCTCCGAACAAAAGGACATAAGAAACGCCCCCTCCATCACGGAGACCCCCTCGCATTGGGGAATTAATCCAGTATCGATAAGAAATTGATCCAATAGGTAGAGCCCGCCCGAGAAGAGGGAAGGACAACGGAACCCCTATAAAAGATAGGGACCTCGTGTTGTCCGGTCTGTTAAACCTGTGCTCCGGCCCCGACTGACACCTGGTATCCTGACTCCAGCCGTTGAGCACCAGCCGCCGAAACCGTAAATTCAACGCTCGCTACGCGATCCAAGCCCGCTAGACTCCCAAGTGCCAGAACGCTTGCTGAAGGCTGCAGACAAAACCAGGACGAAGGCCTCGTTCTCTGACCTTGCCTGTTCCTGTTAGATAAGTATTCTGTTTGCTTATGTTTAGTTGTAGCTTAGTCTCTTAGTGTGTGTGCATGAGTATTTATTATTAACTGTATAATAAATATTGATCGTTTGAACTTGACTAATCGGTGTATCGTCTTTATTACTTTGAATTTGACCTTGGAATACTTGTGACGTTGCCTATACGGCAGCTGGCGACTCCAGAGCTTAAATAATTACATAGAACAGAGCCTAGCAGTGTTAAGCACACGTCGAACTCGGAGGCGTGTTAATACACTCCAATAAACGCGTTTTACGCCCATAGTAAAACGTGCAACATTTACATTTAGTGGCGACATCTGGTGGGACCCTGTTGTAAGTGGAAACACCACAGTGTTCAGGACCCTGAAATTTGAATTAGAAGTCCAAATTGCAGAGAAAGAAAGAGATCACAAGTATTCAAGGTGTTCAAAATAATAAGCGAAATTCGGAAGTGTGTTTTAGTGCATGCGTACTAACAGGGCTGTAAGGTAAAACTGAAAGCTTTTTGTTGCGACAAACTTTCGGTAGTTTTGTAATCGGAAAATAGCGTAAGCCGTACCCTTTTTACGAAACACCACCCCAGCAACCCCCTGTTCCAAATTATAAAAAGAGAGTCAGAGGAAATGGCCATGCAGGCAATGGAACGTCTGATGGACCCAGAAAGGTTTGTGGTCGCAGCGACCAGCAGCAGTAGCAGAGTAGGCCAGTGTCCCACGTGGGAGCTGGAACTCCGCAAATATCTGCAGGGAAAGGGATGGCCCCTTTGGAAAGAGTTTTGTGCAAATGAGGAGACAGGTCCCGGAAGTATAGGTCATACTTGGTGGGAGAACCTCTCTCAGATACACAAAAAGAGTTTAGGTAAAGCACGCAAGCCGATGGCGATTGTGTCCTGCTTGGCACAGTTGCGAGGCGCAGAGGAGGTCATCAGGACGCTCCGGGCAGATTTAGAGGAAAGGAACCGAATGAGTAAGGTCGATGTCAGGGACATCGAGAAAGAAAACCTGGATCTTAAAGGGAAGTTGGCAGAGAAGAGTAGAGAGGTGGATGATGCCAAGAGGGCTCACCAGTCTTGTCTAGCTCATCTGAACAGTTCCCAGACCCAGTATGAGAAAGCCTATCAGGACGTGCAACGTGCCGTTCTGATAAGACAGGAATCGGAGAAGCAGGTGGAGGCATTGCAGAGGCAATGCTCCGATCTCAAAGCAGCTTTGAGAGCACTCCACGCTGCAACGACCGAACAAAGACAAAGCACAGTTGACCACGCGAAATGCAGAAAACAGATTGCGGAACTGCAATCTCTGCTTTCGGTGCAGAATGGCTTCCAAAGCACCTTTGGAGCTCAGTTAGATGGGGAAAACGCCCCAGATTGGCAGGAATTAAGCGAGACAGCGCAGCGGTATGTTCAGGGAACATGTGCGCCCGCAGCTCAGCAGAAACGACAGGCACCCCAACCCCCCACAGCTCAGATCATAACCGCACCCATGAATCCCGTAACCACACAGAGGAAAGCCGAATCAGAAGGCGCCCCAGACATAACTTACACCACCCCTTTAACAGTAACCCAGCTAAGGGACGCTTGTGAAAAGATCACTCCGTTCCTCCCCACCGCAGACCCCCACCAGTTCTTCGCGAAAGTAAAACAGCAGGCTACCATGTACGGCCTGGATGAGAGAGAGCAGGTTAAGCTCACCGTGTTGAGCTTAGACCAGAGTGTAGTGGCAGCCCTCCCCGACCCACAAAACGTGGCAGGAGGCAGCCTAGAGGAGATGCACACTGCTATTTTAGATGCCATCGGGTACAATAGAGGTGACCCCGTAGAAGGCTTGAATAAGTGCAGGCAGAAGAGATCTGAACACCCCACAGCATTCGCCGGAAGGCTGTGGATTCACTTCAGCGCAGTTTTCGGACAGCTAGATAGAGCGCATTTAACCCGCGAAAACATGGTTAAGTGGACGCGCACAATTATCTCACACGCAACAGAAGCAGGACAGAGCGCTTGCAATAATTACGACCCCTCAGAAGAGGCCCATAACGAAAAATGGGTCCTCAAAAGATTGTCCCGCGCTTGGGAGCAATCGCTTCAGGCAAAAGCAAAGGTTAGATCCCCAGAAGAGGCTCAGGCTGCTGCAGATATCCAAGCAGTCAGAGAGCACCAGAAGCCCGCATGGGTAAATGAAGGCAAGAGCAGCCCTCAACAGAAAGGACAGGAATGCTATAACTGTGGACAGTTAGGGCATTGGGCAAAAGAGTGTAATGCACCCCAGCGATCTCAGAGAGGCCAGCAGACAGGCACTCTGAACCGCAACAAGGCAAAACCCATCCACAATGTAGTAGTACAGTCAGGACCCACCAATGTGGACGAGACGAACTGACGGTGTTCGGGCTCCCCCACTTGGGTCTGTGACACACTATGGGACTCATCAGGGAGGCCCGTAGTCACGGCAAAAGTCAAAGGGAAGCCCATAGAGTTACTGTGGGACACAGGAGGATCCCGCACCACCATTAACTCCACAACCACGGCACACGCAGACACGTGGCCGACCACCTCCACCATCACACTTAGCGGGTTCACCGGACACTCGCAGCAGGGACATATCACAGCACCCGTAGCGATCCAGCTAGGGAACATTAGCACAAGGCACCCCGTAGTTTTAGTAAATCTTCCCCGGACAGCAGAGCACATCCTGGGGATAGATTTTATGAACGCCCACAGCTTGTCGTTCGACCCAGTGAACCAGTGTGTCTGGCGAATGGCGAGATCAGACAGAGCCCCAGCCACCCTCACAGTAGGAGACTACGCTAATCGGATTAGCGCAGTGGGAGAGTACTCATTCGACCTGACTACACTCCACACCGACAGACAAATTAAGGCCCTACTAAACAAACACAGGACAGCATTTGCAAGTCACCGTCATGACTGTGGTAGAATGACTGGACAAGTTCATGTTACCGGACAGGACCCCCGACCGCAAAAGCAGTATAGATTTCCCCTCGAGGCAGAGGTGGAAATAGAAAAGGTTATAGGCAGCTTGTTGGACCAAGGTGTACTGAGAACGGTAGCCTCCACCAACAATGCCCCTATTTGGCCAGTGAGGAAGCCCGATGGATCATGGCGTCTGACCATCGATTATCGGGAACTCAACAAAGTAACCCCCGCAGTAGCCCCAACGGTAGCTACTAGTCCCGAGACCATGCTCAAGCAGGGTCTCAACGCCAAGTACTTCACGGTATTGGACATCAGTAATGGATTCTGGTCAATACCATTGGCAAAAGCGTGCCAATACAAATTCGCATTCACTTTTAAAACGCAGCAGTACACGTGGACATGCCTCCCACAAGGATTCCACAATTCACCCTCCATTTTCCACCGACAGCTGGCAAGTGGATTAGGAAAATTTTCCCGACCCGAATGTCTGGTACAGTATGTAGACGACCTACTACTGCAGACAGACACAAAGGCAGAGCACATTTCGCTTCTGGCCGAACTCCTAGAACTCTTAACTGAAATTGGCTGTAAAGTTAACCCGAAAAAGGCCCAAATATTGGAAAGTAAAGTGATGTATTTGGGATCAGTCATCACGCACGGCAAACGCGAGATCGAATTCAAAAGAATTGATTCGATCGTCAAATTGCCCCTTCCCCAGAATGTTTCAGCCCTCCGGTCGTTTTTAGGACTGGTTGGCTATTGTCGGAACCACATCGACGGATTCGCGACAAAAGCCGCCCCACTTTCAGACCTCCTTAAGAAAGGAGCCCCCTGGGAATGGCTTCCGCAGCATACAGGCGCTGTGGAAGAGTTGAAACGAGCCCTTAGTGCAGCACCCGCGCTGCTAGTCCCCGACCAACTTTCACCGTACGCAATAGAGGTAGCGAGCACCGATTTGACCCTCTCGGCCGTGTTGCTTCAGGAACGGCACGAGCAGCTAAGACCAGTGGCTTATGCCTCCCGACTGTTAGACCCAGTAGAACAAGGATTTTCAGCCTGTGAGAGGCACCTCCTTGCTGTCTTCTGGGCAGTGCAGTATTTTTCCTACATAACCGGACTCAACCCCATCACCATTCTAACCGAACACACACCCACACAGCTACTACTAGACGGTCGACTGAAGGACGGTTCAGTTAGCCAGATTAGGGCAGCTAGATGGACCCTACTTTTACAAGGACGGGACATTACAGTAAAACGGACACGCACCCACACATACTTAGCAGACAACCTCCAATACCCCGGACAGCCCCATGACTGTGAAATTGTAGCTCCCCTGCATAACACAGGACCCTTTTTAGCCAAAACACCCCCCAGGAAGATAGGGAACCCAAAACAAAGCCCCCAGCCCACAGACACGTGTGGACCCTTGAGGATTTATGTAGACGGTTCCTCCACAGTTTTAAATGGTGAGCGTATCACAGGATGCGGCATCTATGTAGAGGACGCGCAGGGGCGCGCTCTCGAAGAAATCGCTCTTAAGTTACCAGGTCACTTAGGCGCGCAGGCAGCAGAGCTAGCAGCCATAGCGTACATAGTGGACCACCCCGATTCTTTCCCCAGCCCAGCAGACATATATTCAGACAGCTTATATGTCTGTAACAGTTTGACCGATTTTCTGCCCCTGTGGAGGACACGAGGTTTTGTCTCCGCAGACGGAAAACCCCTTCCATCAGCCCCTCTACTCCAGCATATTTTAGCGAAAGCGAAGGACAGGACCTTCGGCATAATAAAAGTAAGAAGTCACCATAGGTCATCACCCCCTGGGAATGTAAAAGCCGACGCGTTGGCTAAGGCAGGTTCCAGGAGAGGACACTTATGGACCCCCCCAGCTAGCGCACCAGCTAGCGCCCCTGTGAGCGCAGTCCAAGTCTCACAGACTGATATTAAAGATCTCGTGGCAGCACAAAAACAGGACGGAGACCTCAGGGAGGTTTTCAAGGGAAACTTTGTGCCTGCTTACGAGCACTTTAAACACGCACTGACCACACATGATGGTGTGATCATTAAGGACCGACTTTATGTGGTCCCACAGCAGGACAGGAATCAGATGATTGCCTTGTTCCATGACGGACACGGGCATCAGGGAATTGATGCAACAACGAGGCACCTCAGGCAACTCTGTTGGTGGCCTGATCTCAGGAATGATGTAACGCACTACATTGAGAATTGCCTGATTTGTGCTCAGAATAACCCGGAGAGGTATTCTAAGAAGGCACAACTTCGGCATACTCGCCCAGTTAACGGCCCTTGGACAAACCTCCAGATCGACTTTATAGGTCCATTGCCCCCTTGTCGGAATGGCTATAAATACGTTCTGGTGGTGATAGATACCTTTACCAAATGGGTAGAGGCATTTCCCTCACGAACAAACACAGCTAAGACAGCTGCAAAGATCCTGACCCACCACATCTTCACGAGATGGGGTTTACCCCGAAGTATCGATTCGGACCAGGGATCTCACTTTACAGGACGGGTCATGAGGAACGTCCTGACAATATTCGGAATCAAACAGAACTTCCACATTGCGTATCATCCACAGTCCAGCGGGATTGTGGAGCGCATGAATCGGACCCTAAAAACTACCCTTAGGAAAATGGTTCAACAGAATAATTCCACATGGGATTCAGTGCTCCCCTTTGCACTTATGTTCATAAGGAACACTGTCTCCACATCGACAGGATACACACCACACACACTCATGACCGGACGCCCTATGAAAGGTACAGAATTCCTTTTAGGACTGGACATGACAAGCCCCGAAGTGACGGCCCTCACACATGAAAAGGCAGTTAAAGATCTAGTTGAGACTGTGAGGTCTGCACAGCTCGCAGCCGCAGTCCAGCTAGGGAAACGCCGACAGCAACGGACTGCCTGTTTCAATAAGACCGTACACACCACAGAATTCCAGGTTGGGCAACAGGTAATGTTATCTGTTTATAACCCCAGCAGTTTTTTGGCTCCAAAATATTCCGGTCCCTACTCAATTTCGGACAAAATTAGCCCCTCCGTTTACAGGATCAAATATCCTAATGGGAAGACCGCGTGGTTCCATATAAACCAGTTAAAGGCATATGGAACACAGGCCAACCATGCTCACCATGTCCTGCTGGATGCAGCAGAACACTTCACCCCGCCCACCAGAGACACTTTTCCACCATCCCCCTCACAGACCAGTTCATCAACGGACTCGCCCACGACTCCGCCCACAGACCACTACAGACCACGCCCCGACACGCCCACAAGCTGCCACAGCAGAGACAGTAGGACAGACACTGACTCTGAAGACAGCGACACCACACAGCCATACAGCCCACACTGCACCAACTACGACCCCGACTCCAGTGACCCCATGGAAGTCACCTACCTCAAATATCCAGAACCACCACCCGACCCCGACTACCCCGACAACACACTCGACGCTACCCAATGGCACAGGGACAATTCCTACAGACTTGTCCGCAATGATGAAAGTGACCCCCGGTCACACAACTCCAAAATAGCATGCCTGATCCACACATGGGTGTGGGATCCGGGAGAGCAGGACGACACGGTGTCTGACTCCCGACACGGCAACCCCTTTGTGACCCTGTTCACAGAGGCAGAATCAAAGTGAGGTGTCCAGATGATGTAAGATAGGAATCGTTTGAGGGAAACGATGTCCTTTCTGATGGAACCTGCACGTATGTTTGTCTTCGTTTTATGTTTGTTTGTTTCAGGAATGTAAATGTTTCAGTTGGAGGATGGACACCTTCTTTTCAGCTGAAAAGATTGTGACCACCTCACATACACGTTAGCTTGTCTGCCGAAACTTTTGAGAACTTCGGTTTGATTGGAGATCCTTTCCAAAGTTGTAAGGCCACACGCCAAATAGCTTGTCCGCAGATATCTCTGAGAACTTCAGGGATGTCCTCAGTTGGAGCACCTTGGCTCCCTTGGTTTCTTTTAGGTGCCCCTCTATTCGGCGAAATAGAGGCTGCAAGTCATGGTAAACACATTCGTACCCGTTTTTCCAGGTTACTCAGGCAGTGGACAAACGGCACTGAGGACCCGCCCTGTCTGAGAACCAACCCTTGGTCAGCCAAGCTCGGGTATGGCACAGCACGCCCTACCCGGGGATTCCATCCAACTCGTACCCGTAGCGGCCCATACGCAACTCATTCGGATGTTTCTTTCCAAGTTTGTTTTCATTTTAGGTTAGGTAGCCCTTCGGCCACCATCCCACATGCTATTTAGATCCGGGAACATTCGGATGGTAAATCAGCAAAGCCTGCGAGACGGCTCGCAGAAGGAAGGATTGTTAGGTGTATGCTGGTCTTTAAATTCGCTTTTTGAAAAAAAAATGAGGGGAGTCACAGGGTGTGACTTAGCCAGTCATTTTAAAGGGTCAATTGGGTTTTGAAAGACAGATGCACTAACAAGTAAAGATCTTAAACTGTGTATTGACAGATACTGTGCTTGATCCCAAAGGTTTCAAAGGACGAGACAGAGGTCGAAGCCAGGATTGTCAATACCGGAGGAAGAAGGAAGAGAAAGAGGAAGAACAGCAAAATGATGGAAGCCCACTTATTACTATTTAATGTCATATGTATATGTGTGGAAACAAGACACGTTTCCCCCACAACCCCCACCGTAAATGTTAGTACAGCAAACCCCCAGTGCTCAGCTCTGATCAGCGAGGTTCAGACCTGGTGTACTAAATTCATGACGTGGTACTCCATGTCCTACATAATCGAATCACTGTTGGTGATCGCGATCCTCATCATCCTAGTGCAGACCCTCAGGTTGAGGAAATGGAAGAGGAGAGCCTCTCGTTCCAGCACCTCACCCATCTATAGAGTGCAATCCCCCATCTTCGGATTCCACCAAACCCCTCAACCCCTCACTGATTACAACACTCTGTAAATAAAATTCAGCCATGTATTATATTGTTCCATACTCGACTGCCGAGTTGGGAAGTGTGATGTTGTGGTGTGAATGGTTAAGGTTTAGAGTGATTAAATGTTTAAGTTAAGGTTAAGGTTAATAGTGATAGGTAGAGGTTCCCAATTGTAGTAATGCATGTCCCTTTGACATAGGGCCAAGTAGAAATGTTAGTTAAATTTTTTTTTTCTCTTCTTCCCATAGTTTAGAACAGAGTAGAACAGGAACTGGCAAGAGGTCAGAACACAAGGAGGCAAAGTACATAGGTGATCCTTCACAATAGTATGATTGTGAGGATCACAAGGAGGGAATGTAGCCATGCTGGCCACGCAAAATGGACACTGAGCCAAACTAAAATGGAAGGCTGCTGAGAAACAGACAGTTCAGCCAGAACAGCAGTCTGCAAAGAGCAGTTTGCATTCTGCAGCAGCAGAAACCAGTTTGGGCTCAGGTGAAGAGACCTTAGCTAGGTGCAAATGGCAAAACGCTTTGCATGCTAATGAGGCCATCAGACTTGAACACCCACACAATAGATACATTTGGTTCTGAATGGACACATTCCAATCAAGACCCAGACATCGAGGCACCAGAAACCTCCGAACAAAAGGACATAAGAAACGCCCCCTCCATCACGGAGACCCCCTCGCATTGGGGAATTAATCCAGTATCGATAAGAAATTGATCCAATAGGTAGAGCCCGCCCGAGAAGAGGGAAGGACAACGGAACCCCTATAAAAGATAGGGACCTCGTGTTGTCCGGTCTGTTAAACCTGTGCTCCGGCCCCGACTGACACCTGGTATCCTGACTCCAGCCGTTGAGCACCAGCCGCCGAAACCGTAAGTTCAACGCTCGCTACGCGATCCAAGCCCGCTAGACTCCCAAGTGCCAGAACGCTTGCTGAAGGCTGCAGACAAAACCAGGACGAAGGCCTCGTTCTCTGACCTTGCCTGTTCCTGTTAGATAAGTATTCTGTTTGCTTATGTTTAGTTGTAGCTTAGTCTCTTAGTGTGTGTGCATGAGTATTTATTATTAACTGTATAATAAATATTGATCGTTTGAACTTGACTAATCGGTGTATCGTCTTTATTACTTTGAATTTGACCTTGGAATACTTGTGACGTTGCCTATACGGCAGCTGGCGACTCCAGAGCTTAAATAATTACATAGAACAGAGCCTAGCAGTGTTAAGCACACGTCGAACTCGGAGGCGTGTTAATACACTCCAATAAACGCGTTTTACGCCCATAGTAAAACGTGCAACAAGAGGCTGCAAGGGGATCAGGGCTGGGGTCTAAATATACAGGGATATGTGTCCGAGCAAAAGGACAGGCAGATGGGCAAAGGGGGCGGGGTTGCATTGTTAGTAATGAATGAAGTGAAATCGATAGCAAGCAGCGATATAGGACCAGAAGGCATAGAATCTCTGTGGGTAGAGTTGAGGAGTTGCATAGGTAAAAAGACCCAGATGGGAGTTATGTACAGGCCCCCTGGCAGTATTCAGGATGTGGGGCTGAAAATAAATCAGGAGAGAGAGCAAGCATGTAAAAAAGGTGATATTACAATAATCATGGGGGACTTCAATATGCAGACTGGGAAAATCAGGTTGGTAGTGAATCCCAAGAAAGGGAATTTGTGGAATATCTAAGAGATGTTTTTTGTAGCAGCTTGTTTCAGAGCTGACTAGGGAACAGGCAATTCTGGATTTGGTGATGTGTAATGAGGCAGACTTGATTAGGGAACTTAAGGGGAAGGAACCCTGAGGGAGCAGTGACCACAATATGATATAATTTACCCTGCAGTTTGAGAGGGAGAAGCTGCAATCAGATGTAACGGTATTACAATTAAATAAGGGTAACTGCAAGGACATGAGGGAGGAGCTGGCCAGAGTTGATTGGAGAAGGAGCCGAGCAATGGCAGGAGTTTTGGGGGGTTATTCAGGAGGCACAACAGAAATTCATCCCAAGGAGGAGGAAACATGCTAAGGGAAAGACAAGGCATCCATGGCTGACGAGGGAAGTCAAGGACAGCATAAAAGCAAAAGAAGAAGCCTGAAAAGTGGTGAGGATTAGTGGGAAGCCAGAGGGTTGGGAAGCCTTTAAAAGCGAGCAGAGGACAACTAAAAAAAGCAATAAGTGGAGAGAAGATGAAGTATGAGTGCAAGCTAGTTAGTAATATAAAATAACAGAGGAAGAGTATTTTTCAATACATAATAGGTAAGAGAGAGGCAAATATAGACATTGGACCACTGGAAAACGTGGCTGGATAAGTAATAACGGGAAACAAAGAAATGGCAGACGAACTGAATAGTTACTTTGCATCAGTCTTCACGGTGGAAGACACCAGTGGGATGCCAGAGCTCCAGGAGAACCAGGGGGCAGAGGGGAGTGTAGTGGCCATTACTCAGGAGAAGGTTCAGGGGAAACTGAAAGGTCTGAAGGTGGATAAGTCACCTGGACCGGATGGACTACACCCCAGGGTCCCAAAAGTGACAGCTGAGGAGATTGTGGAGGCATTGGTGGTGATCTTTCAGGAATCACTGGAGGCAGGAAGGGTACCATGTGACTGGAAAGAGGCTGATATAACAACGCTGTTTAAGAAGGGAGGGAGGTAGAAGATGGGAAATTATAGGCCGGTTAGACTGACTTTGGTCACTGGTAAGATTTAAGATTCCATTATTAAAGATGGGGAAGGAAAAGGAACGGCAGACAGTGCAGGGATCCCTCGTGGCCGTTCCCCTTCAAAACAAGTATACCGTTTTGGATGCTGTTGGGGGGGATGACCTACCGGGGGAAGGCCCTAGCGTCTGGCTCTGTGGCTCAGAAAAGAAGGGGGGAATAGAAAAGCAATAGTGATAGGCGACTAAATGGTTAGGGGAATAGATAGGAGAGTCTGTGGTCGCAAACAAGACTCCTGGAAGGTATGTTGCCTCCCGGGTGCCAGGGCCAGGGATGTCTTGGATCAAGTTTACAGAATTCTTAAGGGAGAGGATGAGCAACCAGAAGTCGTGGTGCACATAGGCACTAACGACACAGCTAAGAAAAGCGATGAGGACATAAAAAGTGATTTTAGGGAATTTGGTTGGAAGCTGAAGAGCAGGATGAGCAGAGTAGTAATCCGAGGATTGCTAACGGTTCCACGTTAAAGTGAGACAAGGAACAGAAGGTAAGTGGAGCTGAACACGTGGCTACAGCGCTGGTGCAGGAGGGAAGGCTTCAGATATGTGGGCCATTGGGATGTTTTCTGGGGAAGGTGGGACCTGTACATGAAGGACGGATTGCACCTAAACTGGAGAGGTACCAATATCCTGGGCAGGAGGTATGCTAGAGCTCGTCGGAAAGGTTTAAACTAGTTTGGTAGGGGGATGGGAACCAGGGTTATGGATCAGAGGATAGCGTAGCTGTTCAACAGGCAGAAATAGTATGCAGCAAGTCTGTGAGGAAGGATAGACAGTTGATAGGGCAAAGTTGAACTCAGTGGAATGGGTTAACGTGTGTCTATTTCAATACAAGGAGTGTCAGGAATAAGGGACATGAACTTAGAGCATGGATCAGTACTTGGAACTAGGATGTTGTGGTCATTAGGGAGACATGGATTTCACAGGGACAGGAATGGTTGTTCGATGTTCTGGGGTGTAGACGTTTTCAGAAGAATAGGGAGTGAGGTAATAGAGGAGAGGGAGTGGCACTGTTAATTAGGGAGTGCAGCACAGCTGCAGAAAAGGAGGTGGTCGAGGAGGGTTTGTCTACTGAGTCGGTTTGGGTGGAAGTCAGAAACAAGAAAGGAGCAGTCACTTTATTGGGAGTTTTCTATAGACCCCCCAATAGCAGCAGAGAGTTAGAGGAACAGATTGGCCGGCAGATGTTGGAAAGGTGCAGAAGTAACAGAGTTGTTGTCATGGGTGACTTCAACTTCCCTAATATTGACTGGAACCTCCTTAGTGGAAATGGTATGGATGGAGCAGATATTGTCAGATGTGTCCAGTAAAGATTCCTGACTCAATATGGAGATATGATGTGGAGGTGCCAGCGTTGGACTGGGGTGAGCACAGTAAGAAGTCTCACAACACCAGGTTAAAGTCCAACAGGTTTGTTTCAAATACTAGCTTTCGGAGCGCAGCTCCTTCCTCAGGTGAATGAGCCTCACCTGACGAAGGAGCAGTGCTCCGAAAGCTAGTGTTTGAAACAAACCTGTTGGACTTTAACCTGGTGCTGTAAGACTTCTTAATATGTAGATAGGCCGACTAGTGGAGAGGCCATATTTGTTTGGTGCTTGGCAACGAACCAGGTCAAATGTCCAGGTGGAAGAGCATATTGGTGACAGTGGCCACAACTCCTTGACCTTTTCCATAGTCATGGAGATGGATAGGAACACTCAGTATGGGAATGTATTTAACTGGGGGTGTGGGAAATTATACTGTATTAGACAGGAGCTGAGGAGCATAAAGCGGGAACAATTGTTCTCAGGGAAATGCACAACAGTAATGTGGGAATTGTTTAAGGAGCACTTGCTGCGAGTGCTGAATAGTTTTATCCCACTGAGACGAGGAAGGAATGGGAAGGTGAAGGAGCCTTGGGTGACATGAGAAGTGGAGCTTCCAGTCAAGAGGAAGAAGGAAGCTTATGGAAGGTTGAGGAAGGAAGGATCTGGCATGTATGGAAAGGGTTACATGGAAGCCAGGAAGGAACTCAAAAATGGACTAAGGAGAGCTCGAAAGAGGCATGAAAAAGCCCTGACGGGAGGATTAGAGAAAACCCCAAGGCGTTCTGCACTTATGTGAGAAATAAGAGGATGATTAGAATGAGAGGAGGGTCGATCAGGGATAGTGGAGGAGAGTCGAGAGTCTGAGGAGGTGGGGAGGCCCTAAATGAATATTTTGCTTCAGTATTCACTAGAGAAAGGGACCTTGTTGCTCAGTAGAACAGCGTGAACCAGGAGCTGATTCATGTAGAAACGGTACAGTAGTTATCATGGGTGATTTTAATCTAAATGTCGAATGGTTTAACCAGGTCGGTCAAGGCAGCTTTGAGGTGGAGTTTGTAGAATGTCTTCGCGATAGTTTCCCATAACAGTATGTAATGGAACCTACGAGGGAACAAGTGGTCCCAGATCTGGTCCTGTGTAATGAGACAGGATTGATTAATGATCTCAAAGGGACTTGGGAGTCCTTGTTCATGATTCTCTTAAGGTTAAAGTGCAGGTTCAGTCGGCAGTTAGGAAGGCAAATGCAATGTTAGCATTCATGTCGAGAGGGCTAGAATACAAGACCAGGGATGTACTTCTGAGGCTGTATAAGGCTCTGGTCAGACCCCATTTGGAGTATTGTGAGTAGTTTTGGGCCCCGTATCTAAGGAAGGATGTGCTGGCCTTGGATAGGGTCTAGAGGAGGCTCACACGAATGATCCCTGGAATGAAGAAGTTGTCATATGAGGAACGGTTGAGGACTCTGGGTCTGTACTCGTTGGAGTTTAGAAGGGTGAGGGAGGATCTTATTGAAACTTACAAGATACTGCGAGGCCTGGGTAGAGTGGACGTGGAGAGGATGTTTCCACTTGTCGGAAAAACTATAACCAGAGGCACCATCTCAGACTAAAGGGACGATCCTTTAAAACAGAGATGAGGAGGAATATTTCAGCCAGAGGGTGGTGAATCTGTGGAACACTTTGCCGCAGAAGGCTGTGGAGGCCAAATCACTGAGTATCTTTAAGACAGAGATAGATAGGTTCTTGACAAATAGGGGGATCAGGGACTATGGGGAGAGGTCAGGAGTATGGGGATGAGAAAATATGGCTACGATGTTAGTGCGGCCACACCTGGAGTATTGTGTTCAGTTTTGGTCTCCTTACTTGAGAAAGGACGTACTGGCGCTGGAGGGTGTGCAGAGGAGATTCACTCGGTTAATCCCAGAGCTGAAGGGGTTGGATTATGAGGAGAGGTTGAGTAGACTGGGACTGTACTCGTTGGAATTTAGAAGGATGAGGGGAGATCTTATAGAAACATTTAAAATTATGAAGGGAATAGATAGGATAGATGCGGGCAGGTTGTTTCCACTGGCGGGTGACAGCAGAACTAGGGGGCATAGCCTCAAAATAAAGGGAAGTAGATTTAGAACTGAGTTTAGGAGGAACTTCTTCACCCAAAGGGTTGTGAATCTATGGAATTCCTTGCCCAGTGAAGCAGTTGAGGCTCCTTCATTACATGTTTTTAAGGTAAAGATAGATAGTTTTTTGAAGAATAAAGGGATTAAGGGTTATGGTGTTCGGGCCGGAAAGTGGAGCTGAGTCCACAAAAGATCAGCCATGATCTAATTGAATGGCGGAGCAGGCTCGAGGGGCCAGATGGCCTACTCCTGCTCCTAGTTCTTATGTTCTTATGTTCTTATGTAATGGCAGAGCAAATTCGATGGGCCGAGTGGACTAATTCTGCTCATATGTCTTATTGTCTTATGTCCTCGGAAGGAGTGGTCACAATGTGGTGCAATTTGAAATACCGATGGAGGGTGAGAAGGTAAAATCAAACACTAGTGTTTTGTGCTTATCATGATAGAATTTACAGAGCAGAAGGAGGCCATTTGGCCCATCGAGTCTGCACCGGCTCTTGGAAAGAGCACCCTACCGAAGGTCAACACCTCCACCCTATCCCCATAACCCAGTAACCCCACCGAACACTAAGGGCAATTTTGGACACTAAGGGCAATTTATCATGGCCAATCCACCAAACCTGCACATCTTTGGACTGTGGGAGCAAACCGGAGCACCCGGAGGAAACCCACGCACACACAGGGAGGATGTGCAGACTCCGCGGACACAGACAGTGACCCAAGCCGGAATCGAACCTGGGACCCTGGAGCAGTGAAGCAATTGTGCTATCCACAATGTTACCGTGCTGCCCATAAAATCACTTATTGTCACGAGTAGGCTTCAATGAAGTTACTGTGAAAAGCCCCTAGTCGCCACATTACGGCGCCTGTCCGGGGAGGCTGGTACGGGAATCGAACCGTGCTGCTAGCCTGCTTGGTCTGCTTTAAAAGCCAGCGATTTAGCTGAGTGAGCTAACCAGCCCCTGCTGGCTGGTTAGCCCCTGCTGGATGAAGTTACTGTGAAAAGCCCCTAGTCGCCACATTCCGGCGCCTGTCCAGGGAGGCTATTACGGGAATCGAACCCTGCTGCTGGATTGCCTTGGTCTGCTTTCAAAGCCAGCGATTTAGCCCAGTGAGCTAACCAGCCCCTAATTAAACAAAGGATATGACAATGGGATGAGAGAAGAGCTGGCAAAAGTAGACTGGGAGCAAAGACCTTATGGTGGAACAGTTGAGGAACAGTGGAGAACCTTCCAAGCAATTTTTCACAGTGCTCAGCAAAGGTTTACATCAACAAAAAGGAAGGACAGTAGAAAGAGGGAAAATCGACCGTCGACATCTGAGATAATAAGGGAGAGTATCAAATTGAAAGAAAAAGCATATAAAGTGGAAAAGATTAGTGGGAGACGAGAGGACTGGGAAATCTTTAGGGGGCATCTGAAAGCTTAAAACAAGGGGGAAACCTGCTCAGAATATAAAAACAGATTTTAAAAAGTTTCTACAAATATATAAAACAAAAAATGTCAAAATAGATAAGTCCCCTGGGCCAGATGGGATTTATCCTAGGATTCTCTGGGAAGCCAGGGAGGAGATTGCAGAGCCTTTGTCCTTGATCTTTATGTCGTCTTTGTCGACACGAATAGTTCCGGAAGACTGGAGGATAGCAAATGTTGTCCCCTTGTTCAAGAAGGGGAGCAGAGACAACCCTGGTAATTCTAGACCTGTGAGCCTTACTTCGGTTGTGGGTAAAATGTTGGAAAAGGTTATAAGAGATAGGGCTTATAATCATCTTGAAAAGAACAAGTTGATTAGCGATAGTCAACACGGTTTTGTGAAGGGTAGGTCATGCCTCACAAACCTTATTGAGTTTTTTGAGAAGGTGACCAAACAGGTGGATCAGGGTAAAGTGGTTGATGTGGTGTATATGGATTTCAGTAAGGCGTTTGATAAGGTTCCCCACGGTAGGCTATTGCAGAAAATAAGGAAGTATGGGATTGAAGGTGATTTAGCGGTTTGGATCAGTAATTGGCTAGCTGAAGGAAGACAGAGGGTGGTGGTTGATGGCAAATGTTCATCCTGGAGTTCAGTTACTAGTGGTGTACCGCAAGGATCTGTTTTGGGGCCACTGCTGTTTGCCATTTTTATAAATGACCTGGAAGAGGGTGTAGAAGGATGAGTTAGTAAATTTGCAGATGACACGAAGGTCGGTGGAGTTGTGGATAGTGCTGAAGGATGTTATAGGATACAGAGGGACATAGATAAGCTGCAGAGCTGGGCTGAGAGGTGGCAGATGGAGTTTAATGCGGAAAAGTGTGAGGTGGTTCACTTTGGAAGGAGTAACAGGAATGCAGAGTACTGGGCTAATGGCAAGATTCTTGGTAGTGTAGATGAACAGAGAGATCTCGGCATCCAGGTACATAAATCCCTGAAAGTTGCCACCCAGGTTAATAGGGCTGTTAAGAAGGCATATGGTGTGCTAGCCTTTATCAGCAGGGGGATTGAGTTTCGGAGCCAGAAGGTCATGCTGCAGCTGTACATAACTCTGGTGCGGCCGCACCTGGAGTACTGCGTGCAGTTCTGGTCACCACATTATAGGAAGGATGTGGAAGCTTTGGAAAGGGTTCAGAGGAGATTTACTAGGATGTTGCCTGGTATGGAGGGAAGGTCTTACGAGGAAAGGCTCAGGGACTTGAGGTTGTTTTCGTTAGGGAGGAGAAGGCTGAGAGGTGACTTAATAGAGACATATAAGATAGTCAGAGGGTTAAATAGGGTGGACAGTGAGAGTATTTTTCTTCGGATGGTGATGACCAACACGAGGGGACATAGCTTTAAATTGAGGGGTGATAGATATAGGACAGATGTCAGAGGCAGTTTCTTTACTCAGAGAGTAGTAGGGGTGTGGAACGCCCTGCCTGCAACAGTAGTAGACTCGCCAACTTTAAGGGCATTTAAGTGGTCACTGGATAGACATATGGATGAAAATGGAATAGTGTAGGTCAGATAGGCTTCAGATGGTTTCACAGGTCGGCGCAACATCGAGGGCCGAAGGGCCCGTACTGCGCTGTAGTGTTCTATGTTCTATGTTAAAAAAGAGTGGCTAAGGTAAATATTGGTCCTTTAGAGGACGAGAAGGGAGATTTAATAATGGGAGATGAGGAAATGGCTGAGGAACTGAACAGGTTTTTTGGGTCGGTCTTCACAGTGGAAGACACAAATAACATGTCAGTGACTGATAGAAATGAGGCTATGACAGGTGAAGACCTTGGGATGATTGTTATTACTAAGGAGGTAGTAATGGGCAAGCTAATGGGGCTAAAGGTAGACAAGTCTCCTGGCACTGATGGAATGCATCCCAGAGTGCTAAAAGAGATGGATAGGGAAATTGCAGATGCACTAGTGATAATTTACCGAAATTCACTAGACTCTGGGGTGGTCCCGGTGGATTGGAAATTAGCAAACGTGACACCATTGTTTAAAAAATAAGATAGGCAGAGAGCTGGTAATTATAGGCCAGTGAGCTTAACTTCGGTAGTAGGGAAGATGCTGGAATCTGTCATCAAGGAAGAAATAGCGAGGCATCTGGATGGAAATTGTCCCATTGAGCAGACGCAGCATGGGTTCATAAAGGGCAGGTCATGCCTAACTAATTTAGTGCTATCTTTTGAGGACAGTACCAGTGCAGTAGATAATGGGGAGCCAATGGATGTGGTATATCTGGATTTCCAGAAAGCCTTTGACAAGGTGCCACAGAAAAATTTGCTGCATCAGATAAAGATGCATAGCATTAAGGGTAAAATAATAGCATGGATAGAGGATTGGTTAATTAATAGAAAGCAAAGAGTGGGGATTAATGGGTGTTTCGCTGGTTGTCAATCAGTAGCTAGTGTTGTCCCTCAGAGATCAATGCTGGGCCCATAATTGTTCACAATTTACATAGATGATTTGGAGTTGGGGACCAAGTGCAATGTGTCCAAGTTTGCAGACGACACTAAGGTGAGTGGGAAAGCAAAATGTGCAGAGGATACCGGAAGTCAGCAGAGGGATTTGGATAGTTTAAATGAATAGGCTAGGGTCTGGCAGATGGAATACAATGTTGACAAATGTGAGGTTATCCATTTTGGTAGGAATAACAGCAAAAGGGATTATTATTTAAATTATAAAATATTAAAATATTCTGCTGTGCAGAGGGACCTGGGTGTGCTTGTGCATGAGTCGCCAAAAGTTGATTTACAGGTGCAACAGGTGATTAAGAAGGCAAATGGAGTTTTGTCCTTCATTGCTAGAGGGATGGAGTTTAAGACTAGGGAGGTTATGTTGCAATTGTATAAGGTGTTAGTGCGGCCACACCTGGAGTATTGTGTTCAGTTTTGGTCTCCTTACCAGAGAAAGGTCGTACTGGCACTGGAGGGTGTGCAGAGGAGATTCACTAGGTTAATACCAGAGCTGGAGGGGTTGGATTATGAGGAGAGATTGAGTAGACTGGTACTGCATTCGGAATTTTGTAGGATGTGGAGGGATCTTACACAAACATGTAAAATTATGAAGGAAATAGACAGGATTGATGTTGACATGTTGTTTCCACTGGCAGATGAAAGCAGAACTAGGGGGCATAGCCTCAAAATAAGGGGAAGTAGATTTAGGACTGAGCTCAGTAGGAACTTCTTCACACGAATTCCCTGCCTTCATTAAATGTTTTCAGGATAAAGACAAGTAGTGTTTTGGAGAATAAAGGGATTAAGGGTTATGGTGTTCGGGAGGAAAGTGGAGCTGAGTCCACAGAAGATCAGCCATGATCTCATTGAATGGTGGAGCAGGCTCGAGGGGCCAGATGGCCGACTCCTGCTCCTAGTTCTTATCTTATGTTCTTATGTTAATAGATTCGAACAGGTTGATATTAAGAAGGAGGATGTGCTGGAAATTTTGAAAAGCATCAGGATAGATAAGTCCCCTGGGCCTGACGGGATATACCCAAGGTTACTACGGGAAGCGAGGGAGGAGATTGCTGCACCGTTGGCGATGATCTTTGCGGCCTCACTCTCCACTGGAGTAGTATCGGATGATTGGAGGGTAGCGAATGTTGTTCCCCTGTTCAAGAAAGGGAATAGGGAAATCCCTGGGAATTACAGATCCATCAGTCTTACGTCTGTGGTGGACAAAATATTGGAAAGGATTCTGAGAGATAGGATTTATGATTATTTAGAAAAACATAGTTTGATTAAAGATAGTCAGCATGGCTTTGTGAGGGGCAGGTTATGCCTCACAAGCCTCATTTAATTCTTTGAGGATGTGACGAGACACATTGATGAACGTCGGGCAGTGGATGTGGTGTATGTGGATTTCAGTAAGGCATTTGATAAGGTTCCCCATGGTAGGCTCATTCAGAAAGTTAGGGGCATGGGATACAGGGATATTTGGCTGTCTGGATACAGAATTAGCTGGCCAAAAGAAGACAGCGAGTGGTAGTGGATGGAAAGTATTCCGCCTGGAGGTCGGTGACCAGTGGTGTCCGACAGGGATCTGTTATGGGACCTCTGCTCTTTGTGGTTTTTATAAATGACTTGGATGAGGAAGTGGAATGGTGGGTTAGTAAGTTTGCCGATGACATGAAGGTTGGTGGAGTTGTCGATAGTGTTGGGGGGTGTTGCAGGTTACAACAGGGCATTGACAGAATGCAGAGCTGGGCTGAGAAGTGGCAGATGGCGTTCAACCGAGATGAATGTGAAGTGATTCATTTTGGAAGGTCGAATTTGAATGTTGAATACAGTGTTAAAGGCAGGATTCTTGAAAATGAAATGAAATGAAAATCGCTTATTGTCACTAGTAGGCTTCAAATAAAGTTACTGTGAAAAGCCCTTAGTCGCCACATTCCGGCACCTGTCCGGGGAGGTTGTTACGGGAATCGAACCGTGCTGTTGGCCTGCTTGGTCTGCTTTCAAAGCCAGCGATTTAGCCCTGTGCTAAACAGCCCCGAATGTGGAGGAACAGAGGGATCTTGGGGTAAAGGTTGCCACCCAGGTTGATAGGGTTGTTAAAAAGTCGTATGGTGTGTTGGCTTTCATTAACTGGGGGATTGAGTTTAAGAGCCGCAAGGTTTTGCTGCAGCTTTGTAAAACCCTGATTAGACTACACTTGGAATATTGTATCCAGTTCTGGTCGCCTCATTATAGGAAGGATGTGGATGCTTTGGAGAGGGCGCAGAGGAGATTTACCAGGATGCTGCCTGGACTGGAGGGCACGTCTTATGAAGAAAGGTTGAGGGAGCTCGGGCTTTTCTCACTGGAGCGAAGAAGGAAGAGAGGTGACATGATAGAGGTGTACAAGGTGATAAGAGGCAATGGATAGAGTGGATAGAGCCTGTAGATTGCCTCTCAGGGGAAAACAGCAACAGCCACATTGTGGCACCATGGTTAGTTCTGCTGCAGAGGGGAGGGGTGATAAGTGTGACAGTGTAATAGTTATAGGGTTATCAATTGTAGGGGGAATAGACAGGTGTTTCTGTGACCATAAACCAGACTGCAGGATGGTATGTTGCCTCTCTGGTGCTTGTGTCACGGATGTCTCGGAGTGGATACAGGACATTCTGGAGGGGGAGGGTGAACAGCCAGTAGTCGTTGTAAACATCGGTACAAACGACATCGGTAAAATAAGGGATGAGGTCCGAAAAGCAGAATACAGGGAGCTAGGAAGGAAGTTAAGAAATCGGACCTCAAAGATAGTGATCTCAGGATTACTGCCGGTGCCACGTGCTAGTCAGAGTAGAAATGGAAGGATATTTATAATGAATACATGGCTGAAGAGATGGTTTTAGGGGGAGGATTTCAAATTCCTGGGGCATTGGGACCGGTTCTGGGGGAGGTGGGGCCTGTACAAAGTGGAGGGGTTACACCTGGGCAGGGCTGGAACTGATGTCCTCATGGGGCTATTTGCTCGAACGGTTGGGGAGGGTTTAAACTAATGTGGCAGGGGGATGGGAACCTACGCAAGGGGTGAGAGAAAGAGAGAGCAAGGACAAAAACAAAATGTAGAAAAGTGAATACGAAAAGTGATAGGTGGAGAAACCAAGGACAAAATTCAAACAGAGTGTCGAGAAAAATATTGGGAGCAAGACAAACATTGTGAAAAATACAAACTTAAAGGCTCGGTGCCTTAATGCACAGAGCGTTTGCAATCAAGTGGATGAATCGCGCATTCAGATATAAATAGGTATGATATAATTGGGATTACGGAGACATGGCTGCAGGGTGACCAGGGATTGGAACTGAATGTCCCAGGGTTTCAGTATTTAGGAAGGACAGGCATAAAAGAAAATGTGGTGGCATGGCACTGCTGTTTAAAGAGGAAATTAACACAATAGTGAGAAAAGATATTAGCTGTGACAATGTGGAATCGGTATGGGTAGAGTTGAGAAATACCAAGGAGCAGAAAACATTAGTGGGTGTCATATATAGACCCCCAAACTGCAGTGGTGAGGGTGGGAATGCCACTAAACACAAAATTAGAGATGCATGTAATTAAGGAATATCAGTGATCATGGGTGATTATAATCTTCACATAGATTGGGCAAATCAAATTAGCCACAATGCCGGATTGGAGGAATTCCTGGAGCTGATACTGGATGGTTTTCTTGACCAATATGTGGAGGAACCAACTAGAGAGCAGGCCATCTTAATCTGGGTACTGTGTAATGAGAAGGGAATCATTGCCAATCTGGCTGTACGAGACCCCTTGGGGATGAGCGACCATAACGCGATAGAATTTTTGATCAAGAACGGACAGTGAAGTAGTTGATTCGGAGACTTGGGTGCTGAATCTTAATAAAGGGAACTATGAGGATATGAGACGTGAGTTGGCCTTGATCGATTAGGGAGAGTTATTTAAAGGAATGGCAGTGGATAGACAATGACAAACATTCAAGGAATGTATGGGGGAACTAAAGCAACTGTTCATTCCTGTCTGGCACAAAAACAAAGGGGGTAAGAGGGTCAATCCATGGCTTACAAAGGAAATTAGAAATTGTATCCGATCCAAGGAAGAAGCACACAGATTGGCCAAGAAAAATAATAGGTGTTAGGATTAGGAGAAGATTAGAATTCAGCAAAGAAGGACGAAGGGATTGATTAAGAAGGGGAAAGCACAGAACAAAAGGAAGCTTGCAGGGAACATAAAGCCTGACACTAGGAATTTCTATGGATCTGTGAAGAGAAAGAGATTGGTAAAGAGAAATGTAGGCCCCCTAAAGACAGAAACTGGGGAATGCATAATAAGGGACAAAGAAATGGCTGAGCAATTGAATACTATCATGTGAGAGTACCTTTAAGAAATGGGTGTTTATAAATGGGTGTGTATATAAATATCTGTTGTGAGAGTACCTTGAAGAAATGGGTGTTTATTACTGCAATGATGTCAGAGAGTGGGTGGAGCTGTCAACTTTTTACTTTTGTTTTTGAGCAGGCTGCAGGGTGTGTTGTAGTTTTGTTTTCAGTGTTGGAGCTGAAGCCAGACAGAGCAGGTCTCCTGCTGTTCTCCCTGCCATCAAAAGACCATCTCTTGATCATTTAACATAGAACATGCAGTGCAGAAGGAGGCTATTCAGCCCATTGAGTCTGCACCGACCCACTTAAGCCCTCATTTCCACCCTATTCCTGTTACCCAATAACCGCTCCTAACCTTTTTAGTCACTAAGGGCAATTTAGCACGGTGAATCCACCTAACCTTTTTCTTTTTTTAAATTTAGATTACCCAATTATTTTTCCAATTGAGGGGCAATTTAGCGTGGTCAATCCACCTACTCTGCACATTTTTGGGATGTGGGGGTGAAACCCACGCAGACACGGGGAGAATGTGCAAACTCCACACGATCAGTGACCTAGAGCCGGGATCGAACCTGGGACCTCAGCGCCGTGAGGCGGTTGTGCTAACCACTAGGCCACCGTGCTGCCCTGAATCCACCTAACGTGCACATCGTTGGACTGTGGGAAGAAAACGGAACACCTTGAGGAAAGCCACGCAGACACGGGGAGAAGGTGCAGACTCTGCAGACAGTGACATGGCGGGAATCAAACCTGGGACCGTGGCACTGTGAAGCCACAGTGCTATCTACTTGTGCTACCATGCAACCCTGAATCATGATGAATTTGGTGAATTGAGAATTATAAATGTTTTCAGTAGTGACTTTAACCTGATGTGCTTCTGGTAAAAGGTGCTTTAAGTCGCATGGATGTTAAAAGGAAAGCTTAAAGGATTACTTAGTGTTGTATTCTTTGGGGGTTGTATTTGAATTAATGGTTGCTAAGATGTTCACTGTATGATTTAAAATGGTTAACTTCAGTTCATAGAATAAACATTGTTTTGCTTTAAAAAAAGACTTTTCTATTTCTGCTGTACCACACCTGTAGAGTGGACCTTGTGTTCCCCATACCACAATCTGTTAAAAGTTGTGGTCAGGTGAACTCCATGATATACTTTGGGGTTCTCTAAACCCTGGCCCATAACAATACATACTTTGGTTCTGTCTTCACAAATGAGGACACAAATCAGATACCAGAAATGTTGGAGAATGAAAGGTTTGGTGAGAGGGAGGAACTGAGGGTGATCAACATTATTAGAGAAATGGTGCTGGGAAAATTGATGGGATTGAAGGCGGATAAATCCCCAGGGCCTGAGAATCTGCATCCCAGAGTGCTTAAGGACGTGGCTCTGGAAATAGTGGATACATTTGTGGTCATCTTCAACGATTCTATAGACTCTGGAACTGTCTCTGCAGATTGGAGGGCAGCTCACGTCACTCTGATATTCAAAAAGCAAGGTCGAGAAAAAGCAGGGAATAATAGACAAGTAAGCCTAACATCGGTAGTGGGGAAAATTCTTTAATCCGTTATCAAGGGCTTTATAGCGGAAGATTCGGAAAGCAGTGGCAGGATTAGTCAGAGTCGGCATGGATTTATGAAGGGAAAATCATGCTTGATAAACCTGTTGGAATTCTTTGAAGGTGTAACCAGTACAGTTGACAAGGGGGAGCCTGTCGATGTGATATATTTAGACTTTCAGAAGATGTTTCACAAAGTCCCGCATAAGCGATTATTGCGCAAATTTAAAGCACATGAGATTGGGGGGAAAGTATTGAGGTGGATAGAAAACTTGCTGATAGAGATGAAACAAAGAGTCGGGATTAATGGGTCCTTTTCAAATTGGCAGGCAGTAACTAGTGGGGTACCACAGGGATCGGTGCTGGGACCCCAGCTATTCACAATATATATTAATGATTTGGATGAGGGAACAAAATGTCACATCCCAAAGTTTGCAGATGATGTCAAGTTAGGTGGGAGGGTGAACTGTGACGAGGATGCAGGGATCCTACAGCAAGATCTGGACAGGTTGGGCGATTGGGAAATCAATGGCAGATGCAGTATAATTTGGATTAGTGTGAGGTTATTCATTTTGGAAGCAAAAACAGGAAGGCAGATTACTACCTGAATGGTTGTAAATTGGGAGAGGGGACTGTGCAGCTGGACCTGGGTGTCCTTGTGCACCAGTCGCTGAAGGTAAGCATGCAGGTGCAGCAGGCGGTAAAGAAGGCTAATGGTATGTTGGCCTTCATTGCGAGAGGTTTCGAGTATAGAAGCAGGGATGTGTTGCTGCAATTGTACAGGGCCTTGGTGGGGCCACACCTGGAATATTGTGAGCAGTTTTGGTCTCCTTCTCTGAGGAAGGATGTTCTTGCTCTCGAGGGAGTGCAGCGAAGGTTTACCAGACTGATTCCAGGCATGGCGGGACTGTCATATGAGGAGAGATTGACTAGTTTGGGATTGTTCTCACTGGAGTTCAGAAGAATAAGGGGGATCTAATAGAGATTTATAAAATTTTAACGGTACTCAACAGCGTAGATGCAGGGAAGATGTTACCAATGATGGGTGTGTCCAGAACCAGGGGTCACAGCCTGAGGATTCAGGATAAACCATTTCGGACAGAGATAAGGAGACATTTCTTCACACAAAGAGTGGTGATCCTGTGGAATTCATTACCACAGGAAGTAGTTGATGCTAAAACATTGAATATATTCAAGAGGCGGCTGGATATAGCACTTGGGGAGAATGGGATCAAAGGCTATGGGGAGAAAGGAGGATTAGGCTATTGAGTTAGATGATCAGCCATGATCATGATCAGGGGCTGGTTTAGCACCGTGGGCTAAACAGCTGGCTTGCAATACAGAACAGGGGAGCAGCGCGGGTTCAATTCCTGTACCGGCCTCCCCAAACAGGCGCCGGAATGTGGTGACTAGGGGCTTGTCACAGTAACTTCATTGAAATCTACTTGTGACAATAAGCTAATTTTTATTATGGAATAGCAGAGCAGGCTCAAAGGGCTAAAAGGCCTCCCCCTGCTCCGATGTATCCAAATTGATGATTTACGAGGAACCCGAAAATTCTGCATGACAAAATCTGAAGCACTAAAGATAATGTTGAAGGTAAAGAAAGAATTGCTTTTTTGCTGCTAACTTTGTAAGCTACTGGCTCAACGCATGGTAAAATTGCGAAGCCTGGGATGGAAGCTATCCAAACACCTCAGCAGCTTTGGATTACTGGTAACGTAGATGAAAAATGGAGGGTGTTAAAGGAATAGTTTAAACTCTAAGTTGCAGCCCTTGGTCTGGTCTGACCCCATTTGGAGTATTGTGAGCAGTTTTGGGCCCCGTATGGAAATGAAATGAAAATCGCTTATTGTCACGAATAGGCTTCAATGAAGTTACTGTGAAAAGCCCCTAGTCGCCACATTCCGGCGCCTGTCCGGGGAGGCTGGTACGGGAATCGAACCGTGCTGCTGGCCTGCTTGGTCTGCTTTAAAAGCCAGCGATTTAGCCTGGTGACCTAAACCAGCCCCTAAACCAGTATCGAAGGAAGGATGTGCTGGCCTTGGAAAGGGTCCAGAGGAGGTTCACAAGAATGATCCCTGGAATGAAGAACTTATCGTTTGAGGAACGGTTGAGGACTCTGGGTCTGTACTCGTTGGAGTTTAGAAGGATGAGGGGGGATCTCATTGAAACGTACAAGATACTGCGAGGCCTGGATAGAGTGGACGTGGAGAGGATGTTTCCACTTGTAGGAAAAACTAGAAACAGAGGACACCATCTCAGACTAAAGGGACGATCCTTTAAAACAGAGATGGGGAGGAATTTCTTCAGCCAGAGGGTGGTGAATCTGTGGAACTCTTTGCCACAGAAGGCTGTGGAGGCCAAATCACTGACTGTCTTTCAGTCAGAGATAGATAGGTTCTTGATTAATAAGGGGATCAGAGGTTATGAGGAGAAGGAAGGAGAATGGGGATGAGAAAATATCAGACCTGATTGAATGGCAGAGGAGACTCGATGGGCCGAATGGCCTAATTCTGCTCCCATGTCTTATGCAGACACAGCCTGACGAGAGATCTTACGCATTGCTGCTCACTGTAGCAGGACCCCACGCAATTGAAATTTTCAACACTTTTGGCTTTGAAAATAAGGCAACACAGCAAAAGCTTCAACAAACTTCTTAAACAATTTGATCGGCTTTGCTCCCCGAAAATAAAATGAAACCTTTGAGTGTTATGTATTCCAGATGAACACCCAGAAGGCAGGAGAGGCATTCGATAGTTTCCCTACTGACTTACGATTGAAGTTGCAGTCGTGCAAATTCAGCACACTCCAGTCGTCAATGATACGCAATCAGACAGTTTTCGGGATCTCCAATGATAAAGTGCACGAGCATCTTCAGCGGGAAACAGACCTGCAACTCCCAAGTGTGATCCAAAAATGTTACGCTGGTGAGTTTGCAGCCAAACAGATCAGCACTTTGAATCTCCAGCGCGAAGGAAGAAGAGGTGGCAGACGCCATTAGTGTGGTGAAGCAGCTGAATAAAAACCATGCTCCAAGTGAGGGAGGCCATTTTGAGCAGCCAACTCGGTCCTCCATTTTAAGTTTGTGATGTGGCAAATGGCATTCGCCACGGCAATGCCAGGCTTATGGAAAAACATGTGTGAACTGCAATGGCAGGAATCATTTTGCAACACAATATTCTTCCAGGAGAAGGCCTGGACAAAGAAAGACGATCAGTGCTGTTGATGAAGTGTGCCTAGAGGACACATTCTATGTAGACATGATCCAGCGAAGACAAGGAGACTCAACTCATACCAAATGACAATGTATTTGTACCAATCGGCAGCCATAGTAAATTGAAGGCAGATAATCATTAAGATAAATGGACAGTGCCATTAAAGATTAATGGCACAGTGATATCAGTTAAGCTTGACACCGGTGCGAGGTCTAACCTCACTAACCTGTCCAATGTAAAAAAGCTGTGACTTGAACCTAAAATAGTTAACAGAACGGTATTGTTGACACACAGTGCAACATGCGGAACAAATACAACAAGGGTAAGATACATCAGTACTGAAAGAACATAAAACACAAACAATAACGAAGATGAAGTTCCTTTGCAAGTTCATCAGACACTTAGAAGGAAAAGGTACAAGCCAGAAAGACTGAACATGTGAAAGACTATAAAAAATTCTAAATGTGTACATAGTTGTGCATATCATTGTGAAATGTAAACATAATCTAGTGTATGTAAATAATTTCAATTTCCAATGGAAAGGGGATGTGATGATATGCAAATTCCGTCCATAATGTTATACATGACTTCTGACCACTAGGTGGCAGTGTAAACCCATCACGTGACCCTGTGGCTAAGGAGTTCAGAGTAGGTTATGTTGGAGGATAGACGTATTTTGCAGCTCGACAATAGTTAATTAGTGTTAGGAGTTTATTATTTCATAGTTATATTTCTCACACAGTTGTTTCACAATAAATTATTTAAACTGGATGTTTTATATCATTCATATCGGCCAGTCTACAGAACATGCCCATCTGGCCAAACTACTGGACAGTCTCTCCTGCAAGTAACTGCCCATAATTTGCAAACCACTGTCCATTCTCCTTCCAAACTACTGCACACTCTCACATGTCACTGCCCAATCTCTCTCCTATCCACTGTCCAATCTCTTCAAATGCACTGTGCACATTGATTCCAAAGCACTGCCCACTCTCTCACCAACCATTGCACACCATCTCCAAACTACTTCATGCCTCTCTGTAATCCATTGCCCACTCTCCCAAGCCACTGTGAATTTCTACAAAATACTGAGCGCTCTTTCTCCAAAACCACTGCTCACTCCCTCAACAAACCACTGCCCACTCCCTCACCAAACCTCTGCCCTATCTCGCAAATCCACTGCCCAGTCATTCTCCAATCTACTGCCCACTCTCTCCCAAAGCACTGCCCACTCTCTCCCAAAGCACTGCCCACTCGCTCCCAAAGCACTGCCCACTCTCTCCCAAAGCACTGCCCAATCTTTCTCCAAACCACTGCCCCTCTCCCTCAAAACCACTGGTCACTCTCTCCAAACCACTCCTCACTCTCTCTCTAAAACTACTACCTCTGTTCAATCCACTGCCCAATCTCTCCCAAAGCACTGCCCAATCTCTTCCAAAGCACTGCCCAATCTCTCCCAAAGCACTGCCCAATCTCTTCCAAAGCACTGCCCAATCTCTCCCAAAGCACTGCCCAGTCTCTTCCAAAGCACTGCCCCTCTCCCTCAAAACCACTGGTCACTCTCTCCAAACCACTCCTCGCTCTCTCTCTAAAACTACTGCCTCTCTGTTCAATCCACTGCCCAATCTCTCTAAATAGCTGCGTACACCTTTTCCAAACTATAGCCTACTCTTTCTCAAAACCTCTGCCATTCTCTCTTCAAACTACTGTGCATTCTCTCTCCAAACCACTGCCCACTTTCAGCAATATTTGGACACTGTCTCCAAACCACTTCATAACCTCTCTCCAAACCACTGCCCAATCTCTCGCCAACCACTGCCCACTCTCTCTCCAAACCACTGCCCACTTTCAGCAATATTTGGACACTGTCTCCAAACCACTTCATAACCTCTCTCCAAACCACTGCCCAATCTCTCGCCAACCACTGCCCACTCTCTCTCCAAACCACTGCCCAATCTCTCGCCAACCACTGCCCACTCTCTCTCCAAACCACTGCCCACTCTCTCTCCAAACCACTGCACACTCTCTCTCCAAACCACTGCCCACTCGCTTTCCAAACCACTGCCCACTCGCTTTCCAAACCACTGCCCACTCTCTCTCCAAACCACTGCACACTCTCTCTCCAAACCACTGCCCACTCTCTCTCCAAACCACTGCACACTCTCTCTCCAAACCACTGCCCACTCGCTTTCCAAACCACTGCCCACTCGCTTTCCAAACCACTGCCCACTCTCTCTCCAAACCACTGCCCACTCTCTCTCCAAACCACGGCCCACTCTCTCTCCAAACCACTGCACACTCTCTCTCCAAACCACTGCCCACTCGCTTTCCAAACCACTGCCCACTCGCTTTCCAAACCACTGCCCACTCTCTCTCCAAACCACTGCCCACTCTCTCTCCAAACCACGGCCCACTCTCTCTCCAAACCACTGCACACTCTCTCTCCAAACCACTGCACACTCTCTCACCAAACCACTGCACACTCTCTCTCCAAACCACTGCCCACTCTCTCTCCAAACCACTGCCCAATGTCTCCAAAACTACTACCCACTCTTCCGCCAAAATTACTGTTCACTTTGTTCAATCCAATGCCCAATATCTCCAAATTACTGAATACTATTTTTCCAAATGGCTGCCCACTCTGACTCCCAACAATGGCACACACTTTCTCCAGACCACTGCACACTCTCTTTCCAAACAACTGCCCACTCTCTCCAAACCACAGCACACTTGTGCCCACGTTGTTGTGCCGACCATTTATTCAAGTCTAAGATCAACCTAACCTACACCCCTTCAATTTACTGCTGTCCATGTGTCTGTCTAAGAGTCGCTTAACATAGAACATAGAACACTACAGCTCAGTACGCGCCCTTCGGCCCTCGATGTTGCGCCGACCTGTGAAACCATCTGAAGCCTATCTGACCTACACTATTCCACTTTCATCCATATGTCTATCCAGTGACCACTTAAATGCCCTTAAAGTTGGCGAGTCTACTACTGTTGCAGGCAGGGCGTTCCACACCCCTACTACTCTCTGAGTAAAGAAACTGCCTCTGACATCTTTCCTATATCTATCACCCCTCAATTTAAAGCTATGTCCCCTCGTGTTGGTCATCACCATCCGAGGAAAAAGACTCTCACTGTCCACCCTATCTAACCCTCTGACTATCTTATATGTCTCTATTAAGTCACCTCTCAGCCTTCTCCTCTCTAACGAAAACAACCTAAAGTCCCTGAGCCTTTCCTCGTAAGACCTTCCCTCCATACCAGGCAACATCCTAGTAAATCTCCTTTGAACCCTTTCCAAAGCTTCCACATCCTTCCTATAATGTGGTGACCAGAACTGCACGCAGTACTCCAGGTGCGGCCGCACCAGAGTTATGTACAGCTGCAGCATGACCTTGTGGCTCCGAAACGCAATCCCCCTACTGATAAAGGCTAGCACACCATATGCCTTCTTAACAGCCCTATTAACTTGGGTGGCAACTTTCAGGGATTTATGTACCTGGATGCCGAGATCTCTCTGTTCATCTACACTACCAAGAATCTTGCCATTAGCCCAGTACTCTGCATTCCTGTTACTCCTTCCAAAGTGAACCACCTCACACTTTTCCACATTAAACTCCATCTGCCACCTCTCAGCCCAGCTCTGCAGCTTATCTATGTCCCTCTGCATCCAATAACATCCTTCAGCACTATCCACAACTCCACCGACCTTCGTGTCATCTGCAAATTTACTAACCTTCCTTCTACATCCTCTTCCAGGTCATTTATAAAAATGACAAACAGCAGTGGCCCCAAAACAGATCCTTGCGGTACACCACTAGTAACTGAACTCCAGGATGAACATTTGCCATCAACCACCACCCTCTGTCTTCTTTCAGCTAGCCAATTACTGATCCAAACCGCTAAATCACCTTCAATCCCATACTTCCTTATTTTCTGCAATAGCCTACCGTGGGGAACCTTATCAAACGCCTTACTGAAATCCATATACACCACATCAACCGCTTTACCCTGATCCACCTGTTTGGTCACCTTCTCAAAAAACTCAATAAGGTTTGTGAGGCATGACCTACCCTTCACAAAACCGTGTTGAGTATCGCTAATCAACTTGTTCTTTTCAAGATGATTATAAACCCTATCTCTTATAACCTTTTCCAACATTTTACCCACAACCGAAGTAAGGCTCACAGGTCTATAATTACCAGGGTTGTCTCTACTCCCCTTCTTGAACAAGGGGACAACATTTGCTATCCTCCAGTCTTCCGGCACTATTCCTGTCGACAAAGACGACATAAAGATCAAGGACAAAGGCTCTGCAATCTCCTCCCTGGCTTCCCAGAGAATCCTAGGATAAATCCCATCTGGCCCAGGGGACTTATCTATTTTGACATTTTCCAAAATTGCTAACACCTCCTCCTTTTGAACCTCCATTCCATCTAGCCTGGTCGACTGAACCCGAGTGTTCTCCTCGACAACATTGTCTTTCTCCAGTGTAAACACTGACGAAAAATATCCATTTAATGCTTCCCCTATCTCCTCTGATTCCACACACAACTTTCCACTACTATCCTTGATTGGCCCTACTCTTACTCTAGTCATTCTTTTGTTCCTGATATACCTATAGAAAGCCTTAGGGTTTTCCTTGATCCTATCCGCCAACGACTTTTCGTGTCCTCTCCTCGCTCTTCTTAACTCTCCCTTTAGGTCCTTCCTGGCTAACTTGTAACTCTCAAGTGCCCTAACAGAGCCTTCATGTCTCATCCTAACATAAGCCTTCTTCTTCCTCTTGACAAGTGCTTCAACTTCCTTAGTAAACCACGGTTCCCTTGCTCGACAACTTCCTCCCTGCCTGACAGGTACATACTTATCAAGGACACGCAGTAGCTGTTCCTTGAAAAAGCTCCACATTTCGATTGTACCCATCATAAAAGTCCCTAATGACTCTGACTCCACCACCTCTGCTGGCAGTGCATTCCACACACCCACCACACTCTGTGTAAAGAACCTACCCCTGACATCTCCCCTATACCTTCCTCCAATCACCTTAAAATAATGTCCCCTCGTGACAGCCATTTCCACCCTGGGGAAAGGTCTCTGGCTACCCACTCTACCCATGCCTCTCATCACCTTGTACACCTCTATCAAGTCACCTCTCTTCCTTCTTCGCTCCAGTGAGAAAAGCCCTCGCTCCCTCAACCTTTCTTCATAAGACATGCCCTCCAGTCCAGGCAGCATCCTGGTAAATCTCCTCTGCACCCTCCCAAAGCATCCACATCCTTCCTATAATTAGGAGACCAGAACTGGACACAATATTCCAAGTGTGGTCTAACTAGAGTTTTATAAAGCTGCAGCAAAATATCCCGGCTCTTAAACTCAATCCCCCAGTTAATGAAAGCCAACACACCATTCGCCTTCTTAACAACCCTATCAACCTGGGTGGCAACTTTGAGGGATCAATGTGCGTGGACCCCAAGAACACTCTGTTCCTCCACACTTCCAAGAATCCTGCCTTTAACCCTGTATTCAACATTCAAATTTGACATTCCAAAATGAATTACTTCACATGTATCGAGGTTGAACTCCATCTGCCACTTCTCAGCCCAGCTCTGCATCCTGTCAATGTCCTGTTGTAACCTGCAACAACCCTCAACACCATCTACAACTCCCCGAACCTTTGTGTTATCGGCAAACTTACTAACCCACCCTTCCACTTCCTCATCCAAGTCATTTATAAAAAACACAAAGAGCAGAAGTCCCAGAACAGATCCCTACGGGACACCACTGGTCACCGACCTCCAGGCGGAATACTTTCCATCCACTACCACTCGCTGTCTTCTTTCGGCCAGCCAATTCTGTATCCAGACAGCCAAATTTCCCTGTATCCCATACTCCCTAACTTTCTGAATGAGCCTACATGGGGAACCTTATCAAATGCCTTACTGAAATCCACATACACCACATCCACTGCCCGACCTTCATCAATGTGTCTCGTCACATCCTCAAAGAATTCAATGAGGCTTGTGAGGCATGACCTGCCCCTCACAAAGCCATGCTGACTATCGTTAATCAAACTCTGTTTTTCTAAATAATCATTAATCCTATCTCTCAGAATCCTTTCCAATATTTTGCTCACTGCAGACGTAAGACTGATGGGTCTGTAATTCACAGGGAATTCACTATTCCCTTTCTGGAACAGGAGAACAACATTCGCCTCCCTCCAATCATAGAATTTACAGTGCAGAAGGAGGCCATGCGGCCCATCGGATCTGCACGGGCCCTTGGAAAGAGCACCCCATTTAAGCCCACACTTCCAACTTTTCCCTGTAACCCAGTAACCCCACCTCACTTTTTTGAAGACTGAGAGCAATTTAGCACAGCCAATCCACCTAACCTGCACATCTTTGGACTGTGGGAGGAAACCGGAGCACCCGGAGGAAACCCACACAGACACGGGGAGGACGTGCAGACTCCGCTCAGACAGTGACCCATGCCGGAATCGAACCTGGGACCCTGGAGCTGTGAAGCAACTGCGCTAACCGCTGTGCTACTGTGCTGCTGGTAGCACCGTCAATCATCCGGTACTACTCCAGTGGAGAGTGGGGCCGCAAAGATCATCGCCATCTGCACAGCCATCTCCTCCCTTGCTTCCCGTAGTAACCGTGGGTATATCCCGTCAGGCCCAGGGCACTTATCTATACTGATACTTTTCGAAATTTCCAGCACATCCTCCTTCTTAATATCAACCTGTTTGAGTCTATTAACCTGGTTCACAGTGTTCTCATGGACAACAAGGTCCCTCTCGCTAGTGAATACTGAAGCAAAATATTCATTTAGGGCCTCCCCCATCTAGGCACGAGTACCCTCCACTATCCCTAATCGACCCTATTCTCATTCTGATCATCCTCTTATTTCTCATGTAAGTGTAGAATGCCTTGGAGTTTTCCCTAATCCTTCCCGCCGGGGCTTTTTCATGCCCCCTTCTAGCTCTCCGCAGTCCATTTTTGAGTCCCTTCCTGGCTACCTTGTAAACCTCTCCAGCCGTGCTAGATCCTTGCTTCCTCACCCTTACGTAAACTTCCTTCTTCCTCTTGACTGGAAGCTCCACTTCTTTTGTCATCCAAGGCTCCTTCACCTTCCCATTCCTTCTGCGTCTCAATGCGACACAATTATCCAGCACGCGCAGAAAGTGCACATTAAACAACCCCCACATTACTGTTGTGCATTTCCCCAAGAACAATTGCTCCCACTTTATGCTCCTCAGCTCCTGTCTAATAGCAGTATAATTTGCTCTGCCCCCATTAAATACCTTCCCATACTGTGTGTTCCTATCCCTCTCCATGACTATGGTAAAGGTCAAGGAGTTGTGGTCACTGTCACCGAAATGCTCTCCCACCGAGACATCTGACACCTGGCCTGGTTCGTTGCCGAGCACCAAGTCCAATATGGCCTCCCCTCTAGTCGACCTATCTACATATTGAGTCAGGAATCCTTCCTGTACACACCTGACAAAATCTGCTCCATCCAAACCATTTGCAGTAAGGAGGTTCCAGTCAATATTAGGGAAGTTGAAGTCACCCATGACAACAACTCTGTTACTTCTGCACTTTTCCAAGATCTGCCGGCCAATCTGTTCCTCTAACTCTCTGCTGCTATTAGGGGGGCTTGTAGAAAACTCTCAATGAAGTGACTGTTCCTTTCTTGTTTCTGACTTCCACCCAAACCGACTCCGTAGACAAACACACCGCAACTGCCTCCTTTTCTGCAGCTGTGCTGTGCTCCCTAATTAACAGTGCCACTCCCCCTCCTCTTTTACCTCCCTCCCTATTCTTCGGAAAACATCTAAACTACGGAACATCTAACAACCATTCCTGCCCCTGTGAAATCCATGTCTCCGTAATGGCCACAACATCCTAGTTCCAAGTACTGATCCATGCTCCAAGATCATCTCCCTTATTCCTGACACTCCTTGCATTGAAACAGACACACGTTAACCCATTCCACTGAGTGCAACTTTGCCCTGTCAACTGTCTATCCTCCCTCACAGACTTGCTGCATACTATTTCTGCTGTTCAACAGCTACCCTATCCTCTGATCCATAGCTCTGGTTCCCATCCCCCTGCCAAACTAGTTTAAACCCTCCTGAAGAGCTCTCGCAAACCTCCCACCCAGGATATTGGTGGCCCTCCAGTTTAGGTGCAATCCGTCCTTCATGTCCAGGTCCCGCCTTCCCCACAATGTATCCCAATGATCCACATATCTGAAGCCTTCCCTCCTGCACCAACCCTGTGGCCACGTGTCGAGCAGCACTCGCTCTCTGTTCCTTGCCTAACTTGCACGTGGCACCGGTAGCAATCCTGAGATCATAGAATCATAGAATTTACAGTGCAGGAGGAGGCCATTCGGCCCATCGAGTCTGCACCGGCCCTTGGAAAGAGCACCCCATTCAAGCACATGCCTCCTCCACCCCATCCCCTTAACTCAGTAAACCCAAGTAACTTTTCTGGACACTAAGGGAAATTTAGCATGGCCAATCCACCTAACCTGCACATCTTTGGACTGTTGGAGGGAACCAGAGCTCCCGGAGGAAACCCATGCAGACACGGGGAGAACGTGCAGACTCCGCACAGACAGTGACCCAAGCTGGGAATCAAACCTGGACCCTGGAGCTGTGAAGCAACTGTGCTAACGCGAATGATACCATGCTGCCCTGCTTGTCACTTCCAACCTAACTCCCTAAAATCACTTTTTATATCCTCATCCCTTTTCTTAGCTATGTCGTTGGTGCTTGTGTGCACCACAACTTCTAGTTGCTCCCCCTCCCTCTTAAGAATCCTGTAGACTCGATCTGAGACATCCCTGCCCCTGGCACCTGGGAGGCAACATACCTTTCCGGGGTCTCGCTCGCAACCACAGAATCTCCTATCTGTTTCCCTAACTACTGAGTCTCCTATCACTATTACTTTTCTATGCTCTCCCCTTCCCTTCTGAGCCCCAGAGCCAGACTCAGTGCCAGAGACCTGGCCGCTAGGGCCTTCCCCCGGTAGGTCATCCCCCACAAAAGCATCCAAAACGGTATACTTGTTTTGAAGGGGAATGGCCACGAGGGATCCCTGCACTGTCTGCCTGTTCATTTTCCTTCCCTTGACTGTAACCCAGCTACTCATGTCCTGCACCTTGTGTGTGGCTACCTCCCTGTAACTTTTCTCTATCACCCCCTCTGCCTCCTGGATGATCCAAAGTTCATCCAGCTCCAGCTCCAGTTGCCTAATACGGTCTCTGTGGAGCTGGAGTTGGGTGCACTTCCCACAGGTGTAGTTAGCGAAGACACCGGTGGTATCCCTCACCACCCACATCCTACAGGAGGAGCATGCAACTGCCCTAGCCTCCATCCCCTGTGATCTGAATTCACAAAGAGATTTAAAGGGGGAAAAAAAAGAAAGATTAAGCACCCTATATATATTGCTGCTACTCTCTGATGTTTTGGTGATTTTGCTCAATGATACAATGATAGCTTGCTGCCTCTAAAAGTAAATATGAATTAAAAATTTAAAAAACCCCAAAACAAACAACTCTTACCTTAAAGAATATAGCTGCCCTGTGGACCAACTGGAACTCCACCCTCCGATACTGCTCCCAGTCAGCTGTACTCTCTGTAAACTCCCGGCTCCCTTCACGCTCATTGAGGAACTGTAGGGAATGAAATGAAAGGAGCACCTTACTCCCTCCTCACCTAACTCCCTCAGTCACCAAACTCTCACAATAGCACTCAAATGCACCAAATTCAGCACTCCCAGAGTCACCAAACTCTCACTAAAGCACTCAAATGCACCAAATTCAGCACTCCCAGAGTCACCAAACTCTCACTAAAGCACTCAAATGCACCAAATTCAGCACTCCCTCAGTCGCCAAACTCTCACTATAGCACTCAAATGCACCCAAATTCAGCACTCCCTCAGTCACCAAACTCTCACTAAAGCACTCAAATGCACCAAATTCAGCACTCCCTCAGTCACCAAATTCTCACTATAGCACTCAAATGCACCCAAATTCAGCACTCCCTCAGTCACCAAACTCTCACTAAAGCACTCAAATGCACCCAAATTCAGCACTCCCTCAGTCACCAAACTCTCACTATAGCACTCAAATGCACCCAAATTCAGCACTCCCTCAGTCACCAAACTCTCACTATAGCACTCAAATGCACCCAAATTCAGCACTCCCTCAGTCACCAAACTCTCACTATAGCACTCAAATGCACCCAAATTCAGCACTCCCAGAGTCACCAAACTCTCACTAAAGCACTCAAATGCACCCAAATTCAGCACTCCCTCAGTCACCAAACTCTCACTATAGCACTCAAATGCACCCAAATTCAGCACTCCCTCAGTCACCAAACTCTCACCATAGCACTCAAATGGATCCAAATTCAGCACTCCCCCAGTCACCAAACTTACACTCTAGTGCAAACAAAATCTGCACTGTAGCTGGCTCACCTTTATACTGTGACTCTAGCCTCTGAAAACTGGCCTAATCCAATTAACTAATTAACAAACTCCAGCTGTAAGTAGCTACAAGTAGAAGCTTTGTTTAAAGCTGATTAAAAATTCACCTTCTTGTCAACCAAACATCTTGCAGGTGAATCCTCCACATTCCCCTTTCCCAATCTCCAACCTTCACCTGCTCCACCTTCTGTCCTCCCAACCCTGTGTCTGTGGTGGGAGTGGGACTGCCTGAGGCCTGATCCTGTAGGGCCCCTCCTAGGGTCAAGGTCCTGCTGCCTGCCTCTGTCCTCTCACCCCTCTGCCTGAGGTGGGAGTGACCCCATCCAGGGCTGCAGGCCCAGCCTTCTGTCCTCCCACCCCTCTGCCTGAGGTGGGAGTGATCCCATCCAGGGCTGCAGGCCCATTCCTCTGTCCTCCCACCCCTCTGCCTGAGGTGGGAGTGACCCCATCCAGGGCTGCAGGCCCATTCCTCTGTCCTCCCACCCCTCTGCCTGAGGTGGGAGTGACCCCATCCAGGGCTGCAGGCCCATTCCTCTGTCCTCCCACCCCTCTGCCTGAGGTGGGAGTGACCCCATCCAGGGCTGCAGGCCCAGCCTTCTGTGTTCCCACCCCTCTGCCTGAGGTGGGAGTGACCCCATCCAGGGCTGCAGGCCCAGCCTTCTGTCCTCCCACCCCTCTGCCTGAGGTGGGAGTGATCCCATCCAAGGCTGCAGGCCCATTCCTCTGTCCTCCCACCCCTCTGCCTGAGGTGGGAGTGGGACCATCCAGGGCTGCAGGCCCAGCCTTCTGTCCTCCCACCCCTCTGCCTGAAGTGGGAGTGGGACCACCTGGGGCCTGGTGCTGTGCCCCCCTCCTGGGGTGAAGACCCTGTTGCCAGCCTTCTGTCCTCCCACCCCTCTGCCTGAGGTGGGAGTGGGACTACCTGGGGCCTGGTGCTGTGCCCCCCTCCTGGGGTGAAGACCCTGTTGCCAGCCTTCTGTCCTCCCACCCCACTGCCTGAGGTGGGAGTGGGACCCACCTGGGGCCGCGGGAAAATACTTTATTTCGGAGCCTGCCTTTCTGCCACCTGTGGCGAGAGTGGGGCAGCATTAGACATTACCTTGGGCCCCTCCAAGGCTGAAGAACGCTGCCCCACTGTTCTGCACCTTCCCTTGTTGCAGCTGTGCTGAAGGTGTCACGTCCCTACCTCCTTCCCCTTTCATTGTTTTACACTCGGCCAGGTCGTACCAGGGGTGGGCATGGCCAGCAACTCTGGGGCATCCTCCACTCTGCCAGGGGCAGGGTGGCCAAGCACTTATGTGGGGGCGGCAGCCTCTCGACCTTCCACTGCCTCCGTGGCCCTCACGCCCTTTTGCCAACTGACGCGGCAACTGGGGGTGAAGTGCTATGCCCACCCCACCATGACCATCGAGGCGTGCACCCATGCGATAGCCGGGGTTGTCAGCCTCTCGGCCATCGTAGCCGCCTCCCGGATGTACGGCAAGGCCGTATTTTTCCTGCGGGCCGAGCAGGCGGTCCACCGGTCCCTGGAAAGGGGGCTCACATTGGGCAGGACACACGTGCCGATGGTCCCGCTGGAGGCCACTGCTGAGCGTGTCGTCCTTTCTGCTGTCACACCCTACCTCCCTACCGAGCCCCTCCTGCCCCATCTTAACCTACTGGGGGAGGTCAGGTCCAGGGTGGCACCGCTGACGCTTGGCCTTCGGGACCCCTCCCTCCGCCATGTATGCTCCTTCCACGGTCAGGTATTCATCCGCCTGACCCGGGAGGAGATCACGGAGGGAGGTTTTGTGGTCTCACACCAAGAGGAGGACCACAGGGTGTTCTGGTCAGCGGATGGCATGCGGTGCCATGCCTGCAGAGGGCTGGGGCATCTGCGCCGCAACTGCCCCACCCTGACGGCTGCCAATACGGCCTCCACGGCGGCCGTGGCTGGCTCGACCCCACCCTCTCCTCCTCCTCGTCTACCCAGCAGCCGGCCTCCAATAACAGCCCAGCTGCTGCTGGCAGGGGGGAGAGGGGGCTCTGCTGGAACACCGGAAACCAAACAGGAGGGCAAGGTGCCCGGTGGCACGGCGGTTAGACCGGGCCATCCATGATCTAGGCCTGGCCCCGGCCGCTGTCCCAGCCCCTGTCCAGACCAGCTCAGCGGCCGCAGCCTCGTCTCAGGACGCTGCCTCCCTGGAACAACCTGAGGGGCCCGGAGAGACCACCGACCGGCTCCAGGGGGCGGCAGTGACATTGGGTCTGGTCCCGAGGCGGAGGAGGATGCGACCTCCTCGCAATTCCAGTGGCCGGGCGACGTGGGGGAGGGGGACACTGCGAGGCCTCTCCAGAAATGGAGGCCGTGCAGCAGGGCGATCCCGAGCCACCCCCTCCCCCGTAAGCACCATCTGACTGGGCAGGAGGGGGGGGAAGATCTTGCTGCCCCCTCCCTGAGTGAGGAGGGGTGAGTGTCTCCAGTGTTCGCCCCATCCCCTTAACACCCATGAAGCAAACTAAGAGAAGCAAAGCCAGAGAGGCCTTCCAGGCCCCCGAACCATTTGAGCTGCTGTCGTCCCCCGAGCAGGGAGGCCTGGGGTCAGGCGGAGACGTGGCCCCCGAGCAGGGAGGCCTGGGGTCGGGCGGAGACGTGGCCCCCGAGCAGGGAGGCCTGGGGTCGGGCGGAAACGTGGCCCCCGAGCAGGGAGGCCTGGGGTCGGGCGGAGACGTGGCCCCCGAGCAGGGAGGCCTGGGGTCGGGCGGAGACGTGGCCCCCGAGCAGGGAGGCCTGGGGTCGGGCGGAGACGTGGCCCCCGAGCAGGGAGGCCTGGGGTGGGGCGGAGACGTGGCCCCCGAGCAGGGAGGCCTGGGGTCGGGCGGAGACGTGGCCCCCGAGCAGGGAGGCCTGGGGTCGGGCGGAGACGTGGCCCCCGAGCAGGGAGGCCTGGGGTCGGGCGGAGACGTGGCCCCCGAGGGCTTTGTTCCGTCGGTGGAGTTTAATCCCGGTCACCACCTTTTGTTGGTCACCGGGGGCTGGTGGCAGCCACCGGAGCCCGTTTATATTCGGGTCGTGGGCGGGCGACGGCGAGGAAGGCTCCCCGCTCACCACAACCGTACAGACGATGCCAGGGGACCCAGGTTCATCCTGGGGCTGTTCCCGGGGGTTTCCCCGGGTCTCTCCGAGGGCTCAGCATTGACGGTGGAGGCGGGGTCAGAGCCGCCGCCGCCCACGGACCCTGAATCGCGGGGGGGAGCCTGCGAAGGAGTGGCCTGAGGATGATCCTGGGGCTGGGATCGACTCGGGCTAAGGGCTAGCCGGTGGGCCCAGTTGCCCACCGCACTCCATGTGGCAGGGGACTCGGGCTCAGGTGGTGACCGCTAGGAGGAGGAAGGCTGCTTGTTGACGGGTGAGGAGGAGGATTCAGACCCTCTCTGCCCTCGCACCCGGCCCCGAGTCTCCCCTCATCTCCTCCGGAGAACTCTGATCATTATTGAATAAACATCATGGTCACCAGGACTGTGTACGGCTGGCCCTGGGCAGCTGGGGAAATCTGGGACTACTCCTCGAGTCCGCCTGCGTCTATGCCAGAGAGGCACGGGGATTCCGATCAGCACTAGGGGGAGCAGCGCTAAGCTGTTCTGTTCCTTGCGGGGCACCTGAGGGACTGGAGGTGGCGTTGAACCTCCACTCCCTCTGCACACTAAAGGTGATTGGTGAAAGGATAAACACTCCTACTGACATGGAGGTAACCATAGCCAGCCTCAACATCAACGGCAGCAAGGACCTGCAACGTTCCCTGTCCCACGGCGTGTACGTGAGGTCGCGGATCCATCTCCTGATGGACATGGACCACGGCTCCCCCTTCTTCTACTCACTGGAAAGAGGACGCGGGGCCCGTCGGCAGATTTCTACACTGCTGGCCAATCACGGGTCCCACGTCTCGGATCCGGAGGGGGTCACGACTCTGATAAGGGACTTTTATTCCGACCTCTTCGCTCCGGATCCGTCCAGCAAGGATGCTGGCAGAGTTCTGTGGGGGAACCTGCCACAGGTCGGCCCAGAAGGAGCCGGGACGCTCGATCAAACCATCAACCTCCAAGAGCTGACCGGTGCCCTGGACAGCTTGTCACCGGGCAAAACCCCAGGGCTGGACGGGCTGACCGTGGCGTTCTTCTGGGCATTCTGAGACGTCTTGGGGAGTGACTATGCGGGGGTCCAAGGGGAATGTATTGCGACAGGGGAAATTTTTGTGGCGCTGGGCCATCATTGCCCTACGGCCCAAGAAGGGGGATCTCCGCCTGCTTAAAAACTGCCGACCGGTCTCCCTCCTCAGCACGGACTACAACATCTTTGCCAAGGCGATGTCTTTACGCCTTGGCCCCGTGCTGGACTACATGATTCACCCTGATCAGTCCTACACAGTCACAGACCGAACCATTTATGATAATAACCATTTGGTCCGGGACATTATACATTTTACCCAGAGGACAGGTATGTCGAGTGCCTTCCTGTCTCTTGACCAGGAGAAGGTGTTCGATAGGGTGGGGCAGGAGTATTAGCTCGGGACTCTGCGAGCTTTTGGGTTTGGGATGCAGTTTGTAACCCGGATCCGATTACAGTCCGCCACCTCGGAGTGTCTGATTAAGGTTAACGGGTCCCTGACGGCGCCCCTTCGCTTTGGGAGAGGAGTGCGTCAGGGCTGCCCCCTGTCCGGCCATCTTTATTCTCTGTGCGTGGAGCCTTTCCTGCGCCTCCTGCGGAGGAGGCTGTCGGGGCTGGTTCTGCGCGAGCCGGACATGGCACCGTTCCTCTCGGCTTATGCTGATGACGTGCTCCTCATGTTCACTGACCCCGGGGACCTGTGGAGGATGCGAGAGTGCCAGGCTGTGTACTCCGCCGCGTCCTCTGCGAAGGATCAAGTGGGCTAAATGTTCCAGACTCCTGGTCGGGTCTGTGACAGATGGACCCCCTCCCAGAGGAGCTCAGGCCCTTCATCTGGAGCCGGACTCACATCCTCCACTTGGGAGTCAATCTTTGCCGGCAGAGGAAGCCTGGCCGGCGAGCTGGCAGGAGCTGGAGACCAAGGTCACCACTCGACTGGGCCGCTGGACAGGATTGCTCCGAGTGCTGTCGTCCAGGGGTCGAGTTCTCGTCATCGTAAAGCAGCTGATCGTCTCCATGCTGTGGTAGCGGCTGGTCCCTTTGACCCACCCCCCTGACACGCATCCAGAGAACCCTGCTTCAGTTCTTCTGGGATGAAAGCTTGCACTGGGTCTCTGCGGAGATCTTGAGTCTCCCGATTGTGGAGGGCGGTTTGGTGCTGGTGTGCCTTCGCACCCAGGTCACAACTTTCCCCCTTCACTCTCTGCAGCGATACCTGTACGTTCAGCCTCCTCCACGATGCTGTGCCCTGGCGACGTACTTCGTCCGCCAGGTGCACGGCCTGAACTACGACATGCAGCTCCTGTTCGTTGACCGGAATGGTCTTCAGAACTCTTTGTTGGCGCTGCCCGCCTTGTACCAGGACCTTCTCAAAGTCTGGAACATGGTTGCCATGCGCCACAGCTCTCCCCCATCAGCAGTGGTGGCTGTCGTAAGGGAGCCGCTGCTCAGGAACCCACACCTACACATCCCCCCACTCCGCCAATATCCATTCAGGTGGCTGACAGAGCGGAGGGATGTGGATGCCAGGGTGACCAGGATCGGGGACGTGCTGGGTGGTGGAGGGGTGTGCGGGATGACACCCTACGAGCTTGCCAGGCGAGGAACAGTGTCTGTCCGGTGCCTGGCCAGTGCTATCCAAGGCCTCAAAACGGTCGTGCTCGGCCCCGTGGGCACACTGGAACTCGAGACAGTGCGATTGTGCGGTGGCAGCCCGTCTGAGCGGACCCCTGCCAAACCCCGGAACCATCACTGGGTGCTGGTGCCTCACAGCCACAGCCGCCTCACGGAAGTACCCTCTGTACCCTTCCGTACTGCGTGGAGCGGATTCCTGTACGGCCTGCTTTGCACACCTTCCACCTCCTTGTCCTTGCCCGCTGCCCGGAAACACCTTGGCGTGCCTTGTTGCCCTCCTCGTTGCCGGGGTGGAAGTCGACTGGACGTCCCTCTGCCGAGGTGTCCTCCCCATAAAACTAGGGGACCTGGGGTGGAGGGTGCTCAGTATGGCAGTGCCGTGTAACCATTGATTGAATCACTTCATGGCTCGGCCAGAGACTTGCCACTTTTGCAGCCTGGCGGAGACCATGGAGCAGGTTTATGTTGCCTGTCCTAGGCTGCACCCCCTTTTTGGTTTCTGACAGCGTTGTTGCTGAGGTTTTCAGCCCCACGCTCCTGATCTACGGATCCGACGTGAGCATGCGGAGCGGGCGAATGCGGCAGCACCTCGATCACGGCGAGGCCTGGATTGGGAGCATGTCGGGACGGGAGCATGCGGAGCGGGGGTCTGCGCAGCGAATCATGCGGCAGCAGCCTCGATCACGGCCGAGTGTCCCTGGAGTGGGAGCATGCGGCAGCGGGAGCATGCGGCAGCAGCCTCGATCACGGCCGAGTGTCCCTGGAGCGGGAGCATGCGGCAGCGGCCTCGATCAGGGCCGGGTGTCCCTGGAGCGGGAGCATGCGGCAGCGGGAGCATGCGGCAGCAGCCTCGATCACGGCCGAGTGTCCCTGGAGCGGGAGCATGCGGCAGCGGCCTCGATCACGGCCGGGTATCCCTGGAGCGGGAGCATGCGGGAGCGGGAGCATGCGGCAGCAGCCTCGATCACGGCCGAGTGTCCCTGGAGTGGGAGCATGCGGGAGCGGGAGCATGCGGGAGCGGGAGCATGCGGCAGCGGGAGCATGCGGCAGCAGCCTCGATCACGGCCGAGTGTCCCTGGAGCGGGAGCATGCGGCAGCGGGAGCATGCGGCAGCAGCCTCGATCACGGCCGAGTGTCCCTGGAGCGGGAGCATGCGGCAGCGGGAGCATGCGGCAGCGGGAGCATGCGGCAGCAGCCTCGATCACGGCCGAGTGTCCCTGGAGCGGGAGCATGCGGCAGCGGCATCGATCACGGCCGAGTGTCCCTGGAGCGGGAGCATGCGGCAGCGGCATCGATCACGGCCGAGTGTCCCTGGAGCGGGAGCATGCGGCAGCGGGAGCATGCGGCAGCGGGAGCATGCGGCAGCAGCCTCGATCACGGCCGAGTGTCCCTGGAGCGGGAGCATGCGGCAGCGGGAGCATGCGGCAGCGGCCTCGATCACGGCCGAGTGTCCCTGGAGCGGGAGCATGCGGCAGCGGGAGCATGCGGCAGCAGCCTCGATCACGGCCGGGTGTCCCTGTAGCGGGAGCATGCGGCAGCGGCCTCGATCACGGCCGGGTGTCCCTGGAGCGGGAGCATGCGGGAGCGGGAGCATGCGGCAGCAGCCTCGACCACGGCCGAGTGTCCCTGGAGCGGGAGCATGCGGCAGCGGCCTCGATCACGGCCGGCTGTCCCTGGAGCGGGAGCATGCGGCAGCGGGAGCATGCGGCAGCGGCCTCGATCACGGTCGGGTGTCCCTGGAGCGGAAGCATGCGGCAGCGGCCTCGATCACGGCCGAGTGTCCCTGGAGCGGGAGCATGCGGGAGCGGGAGCATGCGGCAGCGGCCTCGATCACGACCGGGTGTCCCTGGAGCGGGAGCATGCGGCAGCGGGAGCATGCGGGAGCGGCCTCGATCACGGCCGGGTGTCCCTGGAGCGGGAGCATGCGGCAGCAGGAGCATGCGGGAGCGGGAGCATGCAGCAGCAGCCTCGATCACGGCCGAGTGTCCCTGGAGCGGGAGCATGCGGCAGCGGGAGCATGCGGCAGCGGGAGCATGCGGCAGCGGGAGCATGCGGCAGCGGCCTCGATCACGGCCGAGTGTCCCTGGAGCGGGAGCATGCAGGAGCGGGAGCATGCGGCAGCGGCCTCGATCACGGCCGAGTGTCCCTGGAGCGGGAGCATGCAGGAGCGGGAGCATGCGGCAGCGGCCTCGATCACGGCCGGGTGTCCCTGGAGCGGGAACATGCAGGAGCGGGAGCATGCGGCAGCGGGAGCATGCGGCAGCGGCCTCGATCACGGCCGAGTGTCCCTGGAGCGGGAGCATGCGGCAGCGGCCTCGATCACGGCCGCGTGTCCCTGGAGCGGGAGCATGCGGGAGCGGGAGCATGCGGCAGCGGGAGCATGCGGCAGCGGCCTCGATCACGGCCGAGTGTCCCTGGACCGGGAGCATGCGGCAGCGGCCTCGATCACGGCCGAGTGTCCCTGGAGCGGGAGCATGCGGCAGCGGGAGCATGCGGCAGCAGCCTCGATCACGGCCGCGTGTCCCTGGAGCGGGAGCATGCGGCAGCGGGAGCATGCGGCACCAGCCTCGATCACGGCCGAGTGTCCCTGGAGCGGGAGCATGCGGCAGCGGCCTCGATCACGGCCGAGTGTCCCTGGAGCGGGAGCATGCGGCAGCGGGAGCATGCGGCAGCGGCCTCGATCACGGCCGCGTGTCCCTGGAGCGGGAGCATGCGGCAGCGGCCTCGATCACGGCCGAGTGTCCCTGGAGCGGGAGCATGCGGCAGCGAGAGCATGCGGCAGCAGCCTCGATCACGGCCGAGTGTCCCTGGAGCGGGAGCATGCTCCCGCGGCCTCGATCACGGCCGAGTGTCCCGGGAGCGGGAGCATGCGGCAACGGCCTCGATCACGGCCGGGTGTCCCTGGAGCGTGAGCATGCGGCAGCGGGAGCATGCGGCAGCGGCCTCGATCACGGCCGGGTGTCCCTGGAGCGGGAACATGCGGCAGCGGGAGCATGCGGGAGCGGCCTCGATCACGGTCGAGTGTCCCTGGAGCGGGAGCATGTGGCAGAGGGAGCATGCGGCAGCGGCCTGGATCACGGCCGGGTGTCCCTGGAGCGGGAGCATGCGGCAGCAGCCTCGATCACGGACGGGTGTCCCTGGAGCGGGAGCATGCGGGAGCGGGAGCATGCGGCAGCGGGAGCATGCGGCAGCAGCCTCGATCAGGGCCGGGTGTCCCTGGAGCGGGAGCAAGCGGGAGCGGGAGCATGCGGCAGCGGGAGCATGCGGCAGCAGCCTCGATCACGGCCGGGTGTCCCTGGAGCGGGAGCATGCGGGAGCGGCCTCGATCACGGCCGGGTGTCCCTGGAGCGGGAGCATGCGGCAGCAGCCTCGATCACGGCCGGGTGTCCCTGGAGAGGGAGCATGCGGGAGCGGGAGCATGCGGCAGCGGGAGCATGCGGCAGCGGGAGCATGCGGGAGCGGGAGCATGCGGCAGCAGCCTCGATCACGGCCGAGTGTCCCTGGAGCGGGAGCATGCGGGAGCGGGAGCATGCGGCAGCGGGAGCATGCGGCAGCGGGAGCATGCGGCAGCAGCCTCGATCACGGCCGGGTGTCCCTGGAGCGGGAGCATGCGGGAGCAGCCTCGATCACGGCCGGGTGTCCCTGGAGCGGGAGCATGCGGCAGCGGGAGCATGCGGCAGCGGCCTCGATCACGGCCGGGTGTCCCTGGAGCGGGAGCATGCGGCAGCGGGAGCATGCGGCAGCGGGAGCATGCGGCAGCGGGAGCATGCGGCAGCGGCCTCGATCACGGCCGCGTGTCCATGGAGCGGGAGCATGCAGGAGCGGGAGCATGCGGCAGCGGGAGCATGCGGGAGCGGCCTCGATCACGGCCGAGTGTCCCTGGAGCGGGAGCATGCGGCAGCGGGAGCATGCGGCAGCGGCCTCGATCACGGCCGAGTGTCCCTGGAGCGGGAGCATGCGGCAGCGGCCTCGATCACGGCCGAGTGTCCCTGGAGCGGGAGCATGCGGCAGCGGCCTCGATCACGGCCGAGTGTCCCTGGAGCGGGAGCATGCGGCAGCGGGAGCATGCGGCAGCGGCCTCGATCACGGCCGCGTGTCCCTGGAGCGGGAGCATGCGGCAGCGGGAGCATGCGGCAGCAGCCTCGATCACGGCCGGCTGTCCCTGGAGTGGGAGCATGCGGCAGCGGCCTCGATCACGGCCGAGTGTCCCTGGAGCGGGAGCATGCGGGAGCGGGAGCGGGAGCGGGAGCATGCGGCAGCGGCCTCGATCACGGCCGGCTGTCCCTGGAGCGGGAGCATGCGGCAGCGGCCTCGATCACGGCCGAGTGTCCCTGGAGCGGGAGCATGCGGCAGCGGGAGCATGCGGCAGCAGCCTCGATCACGGCCGGCTGTCCCTGGAGCGGGAGCATGCGGCAGCGGGAGCATGCGGCAGCGGCCTCGATCACGGCCGAGTCTCCCTGGAGCGGGAGCATGCGGGAGCGGGAGCATGCGGCAGCAGCCTCGATCACGGCTGCGTGTCCCTGGAGCGGGAGCATGCGGGAGCGGCCTCGATCACTGCCGAGTGTCCCTGGAGCAGGAGCATGCGGCAGCGGGAGCATGCGTGAGCGGGAGCATGCGGCAGCGGCCTCGATCACGGCCGAGTGTCCCGGGAGCGGGAGCATGCGGGAGCGGGAGCATGCGGCAGCGGCCTCGATCGCGGCCGGGTGTCCCTGGAGCGGGAGCATGCGGCAGCGGGAGCATGCGGCAGCGGCCTCGATCACGGCCGGGTGTCCCTGGAGCGGGAGCATGCGGCAGCAGGAGCATGCGGGAGCGGCCTCGATCACGGTCGAGTGTCCCTGGAGCGGGAGCATGCGGCAGAGGGAGCATGCGGCAGCGGCCTCGATCACGGCCGCGTGTCCCTGGAGCGGGAGCATGCGGCAGCGGCCTCGATCACGGCCGAGTGTCCCTGGAGCTGGAGCATGCGGCAGCGGGAGCATTCGGCAGCAGCCTCGATCACGGCAGGGTGTCCCTGGAGCGGGAGCATGCGGCAGCAGCCTCGATCACGGACGGGTGTCCCTGGAGCGGGAGCATGCGGGAGCGGGAGCATGCGGCAGCGGGAGCATGCGGCAGCAGCCTCGATCATGGCCGGGTGTCCCTGGAGCGGGAGCAAGCGGGAGCGGGAGCATGCGGCAGCGGGAGCATGCGGCAGCGGGAGCATGCGGCAGCAGTCTCGATCACGGCCGGGTGTCCCTGGAGCGGGAGCATGCGGCAGCGGGAGCATGCACGGCCGAGTGTCCCTGGAGCGGGAGCATGCGAGAGCGGGAGCATGCGGCAGCAGCCTCGATCACGGCCGGGTATCCCTGGAGCGGGAGCATGCGGCAGCGGGAGCATGCGGCAGCAACCTCGATCACGGCCGAGTGTCCCTGGAGCGGGAGCATGCGGGAGCGGGAGCATGCGGCAGCGGCCTCGATCACGGCCGGGTGTCCCTGGAGCGGGAGCATGCGGCAGCGGGAGCATGCGGCAGCAGCCTCGATCACGGCCGAGTGTCCCTGGAGCGGGAGCATGCGGCAGCGGGAGCATGCGGCAGCGCCCTCGATCACGGCCGGGTGTCCCTGGAGCGGGAGCATGCGGCAGCAGCCTCGATCACGGCCGAGTGTCCCTGGAGCGGGAGCATGCGGCAGCAGCCTCGATCACGGCCGAGTGTCCCTGGAGCGGGAGCATGCGGGAACGGGAGCATGCGGGAGCGGGAGCATGCGGCAGCAGCCTCGATCACGGCCGAGTGTCCCTGGAGCGGGAGCATGCGGCAGCGGGAGCATGCGGCAGCGGGAGCATGCGGCAGCGGGAGCATGCGGCAGCAGCCTCGATCACGGCCGAGTGTCCCTGGAGCGGGAGCATGCGGCAGCGGCCTCGATCACGGCCGAGTGTCCCTGGAGCGGGAGCATGCGGCAGCGGGAGCATGCGGCAGCGGGAGCATGCGGCAGCGGCCTCGATCACGGCCGGGTGTCCCTGGAGCGGGAGCATGCGGGAGCGGGAGCATGCGGCAGCGGCCTCGATCACGGCCGGGTGTCCCTGGAGCGGGAGCATGCGGCAGCGGGAGCATGCGGCAGCGGGAGCATGCGGCAGCGGCCTCGATCACGGCCGGGTGTCCCTGGAGCGGGAGCATGCGGCAGCAGGAGCATGCGGGAGCGGCCTCGATCACGGTCGAGTGTCCCTGGAGCGGGAGCATGCGGCAGCGGCCTCGATCACGGCCGAGTGTCCCTGGAGCGGGAGCATGCGGCAGCGAGAGCATGCGGCAGCAGCCTCGATCACGGCCGAGTGTCCCTGGAGCGGGAGCATGCGGCAGCGGGAGCATGCGGCAGCAGCCTTGATCACGGCCGAGTGTCCCTGGAGCGGGAGCATGCGGCAGCGGCCTGGATCACGGCCGGGTGTCCCTGGAGCGGGAGCATGCGGGAACGGGAGCATGCGGCAGCAGCCTTGATCACGGCCGAGTGTCCCTGGAGCGGGAGCATGCGGCAGCGGGAGCATGCGGCAGCGGGAGCATGCGGCAGCGGCCTCGATCACGGCCGGGTGTTCCTGGAGCGGGAGCATGCGGCAGCGGGAGCATGCGGCAGCGGCCTCGATCACGGCCGAGTGTCCCTGGAGCGGGAGCATGCGGCAGCGAGAGCATGCGGCAGCAGCCTCGATCACGGCCGAGTGTCCCTGGAGCGGGAGCATGCGGGAGCGGGAGCATGCGGCAGCGGCCTCGATCACGGCCGGGTGTCCCTGGAGCGGGAGCATGCGGGAGCATGCGGCAGCGGCCTCGATCACGGCCGGGTGTCCCTGGAGCGGGAGCATGCGGCAGCAGGAGCATGCGGGAGCGGCCTCGATCACGGTCGAGTATCCCTGGAGCGGGAGCATGTGGCAGAGGGAGCATGCGGCAGCGGCCTCGATCACGGCCGAGTGTCCCTGGAGCGGGAGCATGCGGGAGCGGGAGCATGCGGCAGCGGCCTCGATCACGGCCGAGTGTCCCTGGAGCGGGAGCATGCGGCAGCGGGAGCATGCGGCAGCAGCCTCGATCACGGCCGGGTGTCCCTGGAGCGGGAGCATGCGGGAGCGGGAGCATGCGGCAGCGGGAGCATGCGGCAGCAGCCTCGATCACGGCCGTGTGTCCCTGGAGCGGGAGCATGCGCCAGCGGCCTCGATCACGGCCGGGTGTCACTGGAGCGGGAGCATGCGCCAGCGGGAGCATGCGGCAGCGGGAGCATGCGGCAGCAGCCTCGATCACGGCCGGGTGTCCCTGGAGCGGGAGCATGCGGCAGCGGGAGCATGCGGCAGCGGGAGCATGCGGCAGCAGCCTCGATCACGGCCGGGTGTCCCTGGAGCGGGAGCATGCGGCAGCGGGAGCATGCGGCAGCAGCCTCGATCATGGCCGGGTGTCCCTGGAGCGGGAGCATGTGGCAGCGGGAGCATGCGGCAGCGGCCTCGATCACGGCCGGGTGTCCCTTGAGCGGGAGCATGCGGGAGCGGGAGCATGCGGCAGCGGGAGCATGCGGCAGCAGCCTCGATCACGGCCGAGTGTCCCTGGAGCGGGAGCATGCGGGAGAGGGAGCATGCGGTAGCGGGAGCATGCGGCAGCAGCCTCGATCACGGCCGAGTGTCCCTGGAGCGGGAGCATGCGGGAGAGGGAGCATGCGGCAGCGGGAGCATGCGGCAGCAGCCTCGATCACGGCCGAGTGTCCCTGGAGCGGGAGCATGCGGGAGCGGGAGCATGCGGCAGCAGCCTCGATCACGGCCGAGTGTCCCTGGAGCGGGAGCATGCGGCAGCGGGAGCATGCGGCAGCGGGAGCATGCGGCAGCAGCCTCGATCACGGCCGGGTGTCCCTGGAGCGGGAGCATGCGGCAGCGGGAGCATGCGGCAGCGGGAGAATGCGGCAGCGGCCTCGATCACGGCCGAGTGTCCCTGGAGCGGGAGCATGCGGCAGCGGGAGCATGCGGCAGCAGCCTCGATCAGGGCCGGGTGTCCCTGGAGCGGGAGCATGCGGGAGCGGGAGCATGCGGCAGCGGGAGCATGCGGCAGCAGCCTCGATCACGGCCGAGTGTCCCTGGAGCGGGAGCATGCGGGAGCGGGAGCATGCGGCAGCAGCCTCGATCAGGGCCGGGTGTCCCTGGAGCGGGAGCATGCGGGAGCGGGAGCATGCGGCAGCGGGAGCATGCGGCAGCTGCCTCGATCACGGCCGAGTGTCCCTGGAGCGGGAGCATGCGGCAGCAGCCTCGATCACGGCCGGCTGTCCCTGGAGCAGGAGCATGCGGCAGCGGCCTCGATCACGGCCGGGTGTCCCTGGAGCGGGAGCATGCGGGAGCGGGAGCATGCGGCAGCGGCCTCGATCACGGCCGAGTGTCCCTGGAGCGGGAGCATGCGGCAGCAGCCTCGATCACGGCCGAGTATCCCTGGAGCGGGAGCATGCGGCAGCGGGAGCATGCGGCAGCAGCCTCGATCACGGCCGGGTGTCCCTGGAGCGGGAGCGGCCTCGATCACGGCCGGGTGTCCCTGGAGCGGGAGCATGCGGCAGCAGCCTCGATCACGGCTGCGTGTCCCTGGAGCGGGAGCATGCGGCAGCGGCCTCGATCACGGCCGAGTGTCCCTGGAGCGGGAGCATGCGGCAGCGGTAGCATGCGGCAGCAGCCTCGATCACGGCCGAGTGTCCCTGGAGCGGGAGCATGCGGCAGCGGGAGCATGCAGCAGCGGCTTTGATCACGGCCGAGTGTCCCTGGAGCGGGAGCATGCGGCAGCGGGAGCATGCGGCAGCGGCCTCGATCACGGCCGGGTGTCCCTGGAGCGGGAGCATGCGGCAGCGGGAGCATGCGGCAGCGGCCTCGATCACGGCCGGGTGTCCCTGGAGCGGGAGCATGCGGCAACGGCCTCGATCACGGCCGGGTGTCCCTGGAGCGGGAGCGGCCTCGATCACGGCCGGGTGTCCCTGGAGCGGGAGCATGCGGCAGCGGGAGCATGCGGCAGCGGGAGCATGCGGCATCAGCCTCGATCACGGCTGCGTGTCCCTGGAGCGGGAGCATGCGGCAGCGGGAGCATGCGGCAGCGGCCTCGATCACGGCCGAGTGTCCCTGGAGCGGGAGCATGCGGCAGCAGCCTCGATCACGGCCGAGTGTCCCTGGAGCGGGAGCATGCGGCAGCGGTAGCATGCGGCAGCGGGAGCATGCGGCAGCGGCCTCGATCACGGCCGGGTGTCCCTGGAGCGGGAGCATGCGGCAGCGGCCTCGATCACGGCCGGGTGTCCCTGGAGCGGGTGCATGCGGCAGCGGCCTCGATCACGGCCGGGTGTCCCTGGAGCGGGAGCATGCGGCAGCGGGAGCATGCGGCAGCGGCCTCGATCACGGCCGGGTGTCCCTGGAGCGGGAGCATGCGGCAGCGGGAGCATGCGGCAGCAGCCTCGATCACGGCCGGGTGTCCCTGGAGCGGGAGCATGCGGCAGAGGGAGCATGCGGCAGCGGCCTCGATCACGGCCGCGTGTCCCTGGAGCGGGAGCATGCGGCAGCGTCCTCGATCACGGCCGCGTGTCCCTGGAGCGGGAGCATGCGGCAGCGTCCTCGATCACGGCCGAGTGTCCGTGGAGCGGGAGCATGCGGCAGCGGCCTCGATCACGGCCGAGTGTCCCTGGAGCGGGAGCATGCGGCACGGGAGCATGCGGCAGCGGGAGCATGCGGCAGTGGCCTCGATCACGGCCGCGTGTCCCTGGAGCGGGAGCATGCGGCAGCGGCCTCGATCACGGCCGCGTGTCCCTGGAGCGGGAGCATGCGGCAGCGGGAGCATGCGGGAGCGGGAGCATACGGCAGCAGCCTCGATCACGGCCGGGTTTCCCTGGAGCGGGAGCATGCGGTGTCCACGGGCACACTCCGTGCTCGGTGGGAACCACAGGGGTTGGATTGTCTTATCGATTCCGATTTTCACACTTTAACGGGTTTGTGATAAGTTTTTGTTTCCTTTCTCGTTCCTTTTGGGCTGTGCTCCACTCGCTGTTTTGGGACACTCCCCTCTTTTGTTTTATCCATCAGTTACTTTATGTTCTTTTGCTTGGTTGTCACACCCAGCATCACCCAGTGACAGAGAGCAGATGCTGGCGTAACACCTGTACATGTAGATAAACGTACAGGTCACCACTTCACGAAAGAATACACAAATAAAACCAAAAAATTATAAAAAAGACAAAACACATGAACAAAAATATTTTTCTTTTCCCCTGTTAAATTAGAGTAAGACCACATAAAAGGTCGAAACCCAAACAGCAACTTTCAAGTTAATTTGCCAAGGTAAAAGAAAGACTAGACTTTAGATTTTTTTAAATTAACCCTTAATATCCCTCAATCATCAAACTCTCACTTTAACACTCCAATGCACACAATTTCAGCACATCGAGTGCAAACAAACGCTCACCCAATGCATGTGTCTATGTATTTACATTGTGTATTTATGTTTAAAAAATGTATTTTTTTCATGTATGGAATGATCTGTCTGGACTGTACTCAGATCAATCCTGTTCACTGTGCCCTCGGTGTACGTGACTGTAAACAAGCCAAATCCACTCTCTCTCCAAACCACTGCCCAATCCCTTTCCAAACCACTGCCCAACCCCTCTCCAAACCACTGCCCAATCCCTCTCCAAACCACTGCCCAATCCCTCTCCAAACCACTGCCCAATCCCTCTCCAAACCACTGCCCAATCCCTCTCCAAACCACTGCCCAATCCCTCTCCAAACCACTGCCCAATCCCTCTCCAAACCACTGCCCAATCCCTCTCCAAACCACTGCCCAATCCCTCTCCAAACCACTGCCCAATCCCTCTCCAAACCACTGCCCAATCCCTCTCCAAACCACTGCCCAATCCCTCTCCAAACCACTGCCCAATCCCTCTCCAAACCACTGCCCAATCCCTCTCCAAACCACTGCCCAATCCCTCTCCAAACCACTGCCCAATCCCTCTCCAAACCACTGCCCAATCCCTCTCCAAACCACTGCCCAATCCCTCTCCAAACCACTGCCCAATCCCTCTCCAAAGCACTGCCCAATCCCTCTCCAAAGTACTGCCCAATCCCTCTCCAAAGCACTGCCCACTCTCTCTCCAAACTACTGCCCACTCTCTCCCAATCCACTGCCCACTCTCTCTCCAATCCACTGCCCACTGTCTCTCAAAACCACTGTCCACTCTCTCTCCAAACCACTGCCCACTCTCTCCCAATCCACGGCCCACTCTCTCTCCAATCCACTGCCCACTCTCTCTCCAGACTACTGCCCACTCACTCTCAATCCATTGCCCAATTTATCTCCAATCCAGTGCCCACTCTCTCCCAATCCACAGCCCACTCGCTCTCCAAACCAATGTCCACTCTCTCTCCAAACCACTGCCACTTTCTCTCCAATCCACTGCCCACACTCTCTCCAAACCACTGCCCACTCTCTCCAAATCACTGCCACATTCTCTCCAATCCACTGTCCACTCTCTCACCAGACCACTGCCTACTCTCTCCAATCCACTGCCCACTCTCTCCCAAAGAACTACCCAATCTCTCATAATAATTGCACACACTTTATCCAATCTACTGCCCATACTCTTTCCGAACAACGGCCCACTCTCTCTCCAACACTCTCTCCACACTCTCTCTGAACACATGCCCACTCACTCTCCAATCCACTTTACACTTTCTCCAAACAACTGCCCAGTGTCTCACCAATCCACTGCCCACTCTCTCCAAACTATTGCCTCATCTCTCTCAAAACCACTGCCCACACTCTCTCCAAACCATTGTTCACCTTCTCCCAAAGCACTGCTCACAAATCATTGCCCACTTTATTCAAACCATTGCACACTCTGTCCCAAACCACTGTCCACTCTCTCTCCAAGCCACTCTACAATCCCTCTCCAAACCACTGCCCACTCTTTTTCCAAACTATTCAGCACTCTATCCAAACCACTGACCGCCCCTTAAAATTACTGCCCACTCTCTGCCAAACCATTGCAAACTCTCCTCCTAAATCATTGTCCACTCTCTAAAAACCGCTGCGGCACCCTAATTATCTGCCCATACTCTTTCGAGAGAAGGAGGACTGTCCATTCTATCTCCAATTCACTGCAAACCTCTACCCAATCCACTGCCCTATCGCTCTCCATCCAGTCTCTGCTCCACTCTCTCCAAAATACTGCCTATTCTCTCTCTAATCCTTTACCAACACTCTCCACATACTACTGCCACCCCCACTCTCCAATCCACTGCCCAATCTTTCTCCGAACCACTATCCACTCTCTCACAAACCACAGGGAAGTCTCTCTCCCATCCACTATCCATCCTCCCCAAAACTACTGTCCACTCTCTCTGCAAACCACTTTCCACTTTTTACTTTTTCCAATTAACTGCCCACGGTCTCTCCAAACAACAGTCTACTTCCTGCAAACTATTCAGCACTCTCGATCCAAGCCGCTGTCCACGCTCTCTGCAAACCACTGGCCATTCTCTCCCAATCCACTGCCCACTCTCTCTCCAAACTACTGTCCACTCCCTCAACAAACAACTGTTCACTGTCTGCAAACAATTGGCCACTCTCTCCAAACACCCTCCGCCCTCTCTGTCCAATCCATTGTCCACTCGCTCCAAACCACTACCCAATCTCTCACAATACCACTGCGCACTCTCTCTCGCCAACGTACTGTCCTCTATCTTCAAGAAACTGCCCACTTTCTCATATACACTGCGCACTCTCTCTCCAATCCACTGGCCACTCTCTCCCCAAACCTCTGCACACTCTCTATAACTAACTGCGTACATTTTTTTCAAAATCCTGCTCAAATCCTTTCCTGCAAATGGCCTACACTCTCCATTTCTCTGCTCAATCTCTATATTTCGCGAGGGAGAACCGTCCACTCTCTCCCAAACCAGTGCCTCCCTCTTTCCAAACCACTTCCCACTCTCTCTCAAAGTACTGTCCATTTAAACTGGAGGGACACCAATGTCCTGGCTGGGAGATGTCATAACTGAAGGGGAAATAGAGAACAAAAATTAGACAACAACATCACGCTCAGTCAGAGCAATAAAAGTGACAAGTAAGACCAGAAGACACAGAAGCAGAATTAGGCCACTCGGCCCATCGAGTCTGCTCCGCCATTCAATTATGGCTGCTATTTCCTCATCCCCATAGTCCTGAATTCTCCCCAAAACCCTTATTAATCAGGGAGGTGGTCAATGCAGGACTCAGGGTGTTGTACCGAAACGCACGCAGTATACGGAAAAAGGTGAACGAGCTTGTTGCGCACGTTGAAATTGGCCGGAACGATGTTGTGGGCATCACAGAGACGTGGCTGCAAGGGGATCAGGGCTGGGATCTAAATATACAGGGATATGTGTCCGAGTAAAAGGACAGGCAGATGGCAAAGGATCAGAAGGCATAGAATCTCTGTGGGTAGAGTTGAGGAATCGCAAAGGTAAAAAGACCCTGATGAAATGAAAAATGAAATGAAAATCGCTTATTATCACGAGTAGGCTTCAATGAAGTTACTGTGAAAAGCCCCTAGTCGCCACATTCCGGCGCCTGTCCGGGGAGGCTGGTACGGGAATTGAACCGTGCTGCTGGCCTGCTTGGTCTGCTTTAAAAGCCAGCGATTTAGCCCAGTGAGTTATGTACAGTCGTCAGGGTGTGGGGCAGAAAATAAATAATGAGATGGAAAAGGCATGTAAAAAAGGCAGTGTTACAATAATCATGGGGGACTTCAATATGCAGGTGGACTGGGAAAATCAGGTTGGTAGTGGATCCCAACAAATGGAATTTGTGGAATGTCTAAGAGATGGATTTTTGGAGCAGCTTGTGACAGAGCCGACTGGGGAACAGGCAATTCTGGATTTGGTGATGTATAATAGGCAGACTTGATTAGGGAACTTAAGGTGAAGGAACCCTTAGGGAGCACTGACCACAGTATGATAGAATTTAACCTGCAGTTAGAGAGGGAGATGTCATGATATACAGACAGGCAGAGACAGGCAGCCAATGAACACAGAGAACAGGACATGACCAATGAGCAGGCAGGACATTCAGGGGTGGTATCTCACTATAAAAGGCATGAGGCACACTCGCCACCTCTTTTCACTGATGAACAGCTGCAGAGTGAGTCAGGGTGTATGTACAGTATCACACCTCCAGCACGTGGCTAAGAGCTAGTCTGGTTCAGTCAGACAGAGTAACCATATTTAGGTTAGCAGAGAGTAGAACTGTGCTAACTGTGCTACTGGTTCAATAAATCAAATTGAACTAACTTCACGGTCTGGAGTATCTTTTGGTTAAAGCTGCATCCAGTTGCAGCCTGTGTTATCCCAGAGTACATAACACGATGGAGAAGCTGGAATCTGATGTAACGGTATTACAATTAAATAAGGGTAACTGCAAAGACATGAGGGAGGAGCTGGCCGGAGTTGATTGGAGAAGGAGCCGAGCAGAGAAGACAGTGGAACAGCAATGGCAGGAGATTTTGGGGGGTTATTCGGGAGGCAGAGCAGAAATTCATCCCAAGGAGGAGGAAACCCAAGGACAGTATTACGGTGGCAGAAAGGATGCAAGATGGGTAGTATGGGCTGAGGTTAGAAACAGGAAAGGAGAGGTCACACTGCTGGGAGTTTTCTATAGGCCACCTAATAGTTCTAGGGATGTAGAGGAAAGGATGGCGAAGATGATTCTGGAAAAGAGCGAAAGTAACAGGGTAGTTGTTATGGGAGACTTTAACTTTCCTAATATTGACTGGAAAAGATATAGTTCGAGTACATTGGATGGGTCGTTCTTTGTACAATGTGTGCAGGAGGGTTTTTTGACACAATATGTTGACAGGCCAACAAGAGGTGAGGCCACTTTGGATTTGGTTTTGGGTAATGAACCAGGCCAGGTGTTAGATCTGGAGGTAGGTGAACACTTTGGAGACAGTGACCACAATTCGGTGACCTTTACATTAGTGATGGAAAGGGATAAGTATACCCCGCAGGGCAAGAGTTATAGCTGGGGGAAGGGCAATTATGATGCCATTAGACATGACTTAGGATGTGTAGGTTGGAGAAGTAGGCTGCAAGGGTTGGGCACACTGGATATGTGGAGCTTGTTCAAGGAACAGCTATTGCATGTTCTTGATAAGTACGTACCAGTCAGACAGGGAGGAAAGGGTAGAGCGAGGGAACCGTGGTTTACCAAAGAAGTGGAATCTCTTGTTAAGAGGAAAAAGGAGGCCTATGTGAAGATGAGGCGTGAAATCTCAGTTGGGGCACTTGATAGTTACAGGGAAGCGAGGAAGGATCTAAAGAGAGAGCCAAGACGAGCAAGGAGGGGACATGAGAGGTCTTTGGCAGGTAGGATCAAGGAAAACCCAAAAGCTTTCTATAGGTATGTCAGGAATAAAAGAATGACTAGGGTAAGAGTAGGGCCAGTCAAGGACAGTGGTGGGAAGTTGTGTGTGGAGGCTGAGGAGATAAGCGAGATACTAAATGAATACTTTTCGTCAGTATTCACTCATGAAAAAGATAATATTGTGGAGGAGAATGCTGAGACCCAGGCTATTAGAATAGATGGCATTGAGGTGCGTAGGGAAGAAGTGTTGGCAATTCTGGACAAGGTGAAAATAGATAAGTCCCCGGGGCCGGATGGGATTTATCCTAGGATTCTCTGGGAAGCCAGGGAAGAGATTGCTGAGCCTTTGGCTTTGATTGTTAGGTCATCATTGGCTACAGGAATAGTGCCAGAGGACTGGAGGATAGCAAATGAGGTCCCTTTGTTCAAGAAGGGGAGTAGAGATAACCCCGGTAACTATAGGCCGGTGAGCCTAACGTCTGTGGTGGGTAAAGTCTTGGAGAGGATTATAAAAGATACGATTTATAATCATCTAGATAGGAATAATATGATTAGGGATAGTCAGCATGGTTTTGTGAAGGGTAGGTCATGCCTCACAAACCTTATCGAGTTCTTTGAGAAGGTGACTGAACAGGTGGACGAGGGTAAAGCAGTTGATGTGGTGTATATGGATTTCAGTAAAGCGTTTGATAAGGTTCCCCACGGTCGGCTATTGCAGAAAATACGGAGGCTGGGGATTGAGGGTGATTTAGAGATGTGGATCAGAAATTGGCTATTTGAAAGAAGACAGAGAGTGGTGGTTGATGGGAAATGTTCAGAATGGAGTTCAGTTACGAGTTGCGTACCACAAGGATCTGTTCTGGGGCCGTTGCTGTTTGTCATTTTTATAAATGACCTAGAGGAGGGCGCAGAAGGATGGGTAAGTAAATTTGCAGACGACACTAAAGTCGGTGTAGTTGTAGACAGTGCGGAAGGATGTTGCAGGTTACAGAGGGACATAGATAAGCTGCAGAGCTGGGCTGAGAGGTGGCAAATGGAGTTTAATGTGGAGAAGTGTGAGGTGATTCACTTTGGAAAGAATAACAGGAATAAGGAATATTTGGCTAATGGTAAAATTCTTGGTAGTGTGGATGAGCAGAGGGATCTCGGTGTCCATGTACATAGATCCCTGAAAGTTACCACCCAGGTTGCTAGGGTTGTGAAGAAGGCCTATGGTGTGATGGCCTTTATTGGTAGAGGGATTGAGTTCCGGAGCCATGAGGTCATGTTGCAGTTGTACAAAACTCTAGTACGGCCGCATTTGGAGTATTGCATACAGTTCTGGTCGCCTCATTATAGGAAGGACGTGGAAGCTTTGGAACGGGTGCAGAGGAGATTTACCAGGATGTTGCCTGGTATGGAGGGAAAATCTTATGAGGAAAGGCTGATGGACTTGAGGTTGTTTTCGTTAGAGAGAAGAAGGTTAAGAGGTGACTTAATAGAGGCATACAAAATGATCAGAGGGTTAGATAGGTTGGACAGCGAGAGCCTTCTCCCGGGATGGAGGTGGCTAGCACGAGGGGACATAGCCTTAAATTGAGGGGTAATAGATATAGGACAGAGGTCAGAGGTGGGTTTTTTATGCAAAGAGTGGTGAGACCGTGGAATGCCCTACCTGCAACAGTAGTGAACTCGCCAACATTGAGGGCATTTAAAAATTTATTGGATAAGCATATGGATGATAAGGGCATAGTGTAGGTTAGATGGCCTTTAGTTTTTTCCATGTCGGTGCAACATTGAGGGCCGAAGGGCCTGTACTGCGCTGTATCGTTCTATGTTCTATGTTCTATGAAACATGTTCAGGGAAGGACAAGGCATCCATGGCTGATGGGGGAAGTCAAGGACAGCATGAAAGCTAAAGAAAAAGCATACAAAGTGGCGAGGATTAGTGGGAAACCAGAGGTTTGGGAAGTCTTTAAAAGCGAGCAGAGGACAACTAAAAAAGCAAGAAGGGGAGAGAAGATGATTTAAAAAAAAAAATTTAGAGTACCCAATTCATATATTTTCCAATTAAGGTGCAAATTAGTGTGGTCAATCCACCTACCCCGCACATCTTTGAGTTGTGGGGGCGAAACCCATGCAAACACGGGGAGAATGTGCAAACTCCACACGGACAATGACTCAGAGCCGGGACCGAACCTGGGACCTCGGCGCTGTGAGGCAGCAATGCTAACCACTGCGCCACTGTGCTGCCTGAGAAGATGAAATATGAGTGCAAGTTAGCTAGTAATATAAACAAAATGGGAAGAGTTTTTCAATATATGAAAGGTAAGAGGCAAAAATAGACATTGGGCCACTGGAAAATGTGGCTGGAGAAGTAATAATAGGAAACAAAGAAATGGCAGAGGAACTGAATAGTTACTTTGCATCAGTCTTCATGGTGGAAGACGCCAGTGGGATGCCAGAGCTCCAGGAGAACCAGGGGACAGAGGTGAGTGCAGTGACCATCGCTAAGGAGAAGGTTCTGGGGAAACTGAAAGGTCTGAAGGTGGATAAATCACCTGGACCGGATGGACTACACCCCAGGGTCGTAAAATAGATAGCTGAGGAAATTGTGGAGGCATTGGTGGTGATCTTTCAGGAATCACTAGAGGCAGGAAGGGTCCCAGAGGACTGCAAAGTGGCCAATGTAACACCACTGATTAAGAAGGGAGGGAGGCAGAAGATGGGAAATTATAGGCCGGTTAGCCTGACTTCGGTCATTGGTAAGATTTTAGAGTCCATTATTAAAGATAAGATCGTGGTTAACTTGGTGACTCGCACTGTGACTCGCACTGTGGCTTCACAGCGCCAGGGTCCCAGGTTCGATTCCCTGCTGGGTGACTGTCTGTGCGGAGTCTGCATATTCTCCCCGTGTCTATGTGGGTTTCCTCCGGGTGCTCCGGTTTCCTCCCACAGCCCAAAGATGTGCAGGTCACGTGGATTGGCCATGATAAATTGCCCTTAGAGACCAAAAAGGTTAGGAGGGGTTATTGGGTGACGGGGATAGGGTGGAAGTGAGGGCTGAAGTGGGTCAGTGCAGACTCGATGGGCTGAATGGCCTCCTTCTGCACTGTATGTTCTATGTTATGTGAGATAAAATCAGACTGAGTCAGCATCAGTTCCGGTGTTGACCATGGAGTGGAGTGGTCACACACAGGGCTGCTCCTGCTTGAAGGCAGAATAAAGAGCTCCTTTTACCAAATACTGGGTGGGATTTTGATGAAAAGGCGGAGGTGAATGTTGGAGCAGTAATTTTCCCCGGGAATAGTATGTCTGCTGGTTGCCAGGCCAGGCAGAAAACAGTGAGAGATTTGGCTGAAATGTTGGAGCATTCTGTTGGAATAGCCACTTTAAGCATGCAGGTGGGGGAAGGGCTGGTGCAAGCTGAGAGGCTTCAACTTGACTTGATGGCCTTCATTAAAGCTGAATCCTAGCAGCAGAGGGAATAACTGTGAGAAGACTTTGGCTCCCCTGAAGCGTTCTCTGGAACAGGTAGAGGGGTGTTTGGAGGTGCAGGGATTCGGGAGATCGAAGGAGTGATCACCGACCACAGCAATCGTGTGGTGACTCTGGAGGCGGAGGTGGGGCTCCTAGGGGACCTGTGTAAAACGCTGAGGGCAAAGGTGGAGGAGCAGAATACCTCGGGAAGGCAGAACCTGTGAAAAGTGGGCCTGCCTAAAGGAGTGGAGGGTGTGAGTGCCACAAGGTCCGTGTCGCAAATGCTGGTGGGACTGGTGGCAGAAGGGTGCCCGATAACGCCCCTGAAGTGGACCGAGTGTATCGGTCCCTGAGGCAGAGGCCTAGAGGCTGGGGAACCGCTGCGGGCTGTGATCGCGAGGCTCCACAAATTTGTGGAGAAAGAGAAGATTCTGCGATGGGTCAGGGAGAAGTGTACCTGCAACTGGGAGGGAAATAATGTCCGAATCTATCAGGACACGAGCTGAGTTGGCGAAGCGGTGGGCAGGGTTCAACAAGGCCAAGGCGGTTCTGTACCGGTGGCAGATCTGGTTTGGGGTGCTCTATCCGGCAAAATTATGGCTAATTTTCGGAGGCCGGGTGTATTATTTCGAAAGCCCAGAAGCAGTCAAGGACTTCATTAAGGAGCATAAAATGGGAGAGAACTGAGCAGACAATGCGTGGAACCGGGGTGCCGCCATTTTCTAATGGCTGGGAGCATGTTTGAAGTGGGGGGGGAGGGATTGGGGAATGTTTATCTTTTCTTTGGGGGTGGGTTTCTGCTTACTGTTGGGATTGCAGGGGTGAAAGGGTTATGTGGGGATGGATGGGCCGTCTCCCCCCCCCCCCCCCCTCCTGTTTCCTGGGTCTGTTTGTTTGTTTTCATTTGGAGATGGCTGCCTGGAGTTGTTTATTTGGATGAGGGAGGGTAAGGTCAGCAGGGATCCTTCCTCCTTACGCTGAGGAGTGGGGGGAGGGGAGGGGGGGGGGAGTTCATTGGGAGGTGCTTTTGGGCAGGGGCTGCTGTGCTGGCAGGTTATGCTGGTGAACGGAGTGAGGCGGTGGGGAGAAGGCTAAGAGGGTGGCCGTGGGATGGGGGAGGAGGGGGCTTGGCGATGCCAAACTTGCTTCATTATTATTGGGCGGCAAATGTGGACAAGGTGCAGCAGTAGTGGGAAGGAGAAGGGGCAGACTGGGTTAGGATGGAGGAGGAATCTTGTAAGGGGTCTAGTTTGAGGGCTGTGGTGATGGCAGCATTGCCAATGGCTCTGAGTAGGTATTCAGGGATCCCAGTGGCACAGTCCATGGTGAAGACAGGGAATCGGCTGAGGAGGCATTTTAGGGTGGAAGGGATGTCAGTGCTAACGTCGCTGTGCGAGAATCATGGGTTTGAGCCGGGTGGGATGGATGGTGTATACAGGATGTGGAGGGAAATGGAGCTGGTCAAGGTGAGGGATCTGTATTTGGAGGATGAGTTCACCAGTCTGGAGGAGCTAAGGGAGAGGGTAGAGCTGCCGAGGGGGAGTGTGTTCAGGTATCTGCAGGTTAGGGACTTTGTGCCAAAGTTCTGGAAGGGTTCCCTCGGTTGCCGGGATACACCCTGCTGGAGTGACTGCTGCTTCCGGATGTGGAAGGGAAGGGAAGAATTGTGGATATATACGAGTGGCTGGGGGAGCAGGGAGGTGAGTTGGTGGATAAAATCAAGGAGAAATAGGAAATGGAGTTGGGAGGGGATATCAATTGGGGAGTATGGAGTGAGGCACTGCGAAGGGTAAACGGGACCTCCTCTTGTGCAAGGATGAGCTGATACAGTTTAAGGTGGTGCACAGGGTGCATATGACTTGGGTGAGAATGAGTGGGTTGTTTCAGGGGGTAGCAGTTGTGTGTGAGAGGTGTGGGTGGGGGCCAGCGAATCACGTGCACATGTTTTGGGGTTGTGAAAAATTGGCAAGTTTCTGGGTGAGAGTGTTAGCGGTTTTAGCCAGAGTAGTGGAGGAGGAAGTGGACCCAGACCCTTTGGTGGCGATATTTGGGGTTTCAGAGAAGCCGGAGCTCATGGAGAGGAGGAAGGCCGATGTGGTGGCCTTCGCCTCTCTGATTGCATGGCGGCGAATTTTGCTGAAGTGGCAATTGGCATCGCCATCGGGGGTAGCGGTTTGGTTAAGTGACCTGTATGAATTCCCAGGGTCCCAGGCTCGATTTCCAGCTTGGGCCACTGTCTGTGTGGGGTTTGCACTTTCTCCCCGTGTCTGCGTGGGTTTCCTCCAGGTGCTCTGGTTTCCTCCCACAGTCCAATGATGTGCAGGTTAGGTGGATTGGCCATGTTAACATTGCCTTTAGTGCCCAAAAGGTTTGGGTGGAGTTGCTGGGATAGGGTGGAGGTGTGGGCTTGGGTAGGGTGCTCTTTCCAAGAGCCGGTGCAGACCCGATGGGCCGAATGGCCTCCTTCTACACTGTAAATTCTATGATTCTATGAATCAGGTCCAAGAATGGAACCTGACTCAACGGGTCTTAACTTTTATTTTTTGTTCACAGATTAAATGAGAATGGCTTATTGTAGGCTTGAAATGAAGTTACTGTGAATAGCCCCTAGTCACCACATTCCGGCACCTAGTCGGGGAGGCCAGTACGGGAATTGAACCGTGTTGCTGGCCTGCCTTTATCTACTTTCAAAGCCAGCGATTTAGCCCTGTGCTAAACTAACCCCTATGATGATGGATGTGGATGAATAGAGTTGCAAGAGTGATGATTAATTGAGCAAAAGCATAAAACATGTTGTAAAGATTAAGGGTGTCTCAAAAGATATTAGCGGCATGGTGGCACAGTGGTTAGCACTGCTGCCTCACAGCACCAGGGACCTGGGTTTCTTTCTGAGCTCGGCTGACATATTGAGTTTACACTTTCTTCCTGTGTCTGTGTGGGTTTCCTCCGGGTGCTCTGATTTCCTCCCACAGTCCAAAGATGTGCAAGTTAGGTGGATTGGCCATGTTAACATTGCCTTTCGTGCCCAAAAGGTTTGGGTGGGGTTGCTGCATTATGGGGACAGGGTGGAGGTGTGGGCTTGGGTAGGGATCTTTCCAAGAGCCGGTGCAGACACAATGTGTTAAGGAATGGGTTAAGAAACATTCCAATTAGATGCCTCATTGATCCAATAATTGGCACTGATATGTAAAGAGGCTACAGCTGGCCCTGGGGGCATGTGATGTGATGGTAGAGTTTGGTGCTGAGTATGTTCATGGAGAAATGAAGGTGTTTTGGAAAAGGAGCAGAACTCTTGACTCTTTACTCAACAGCACCAGAGGCTAACAGTGGTAGAAGAGGACAGTTGCTGTGCAAATGTGAAGGGTTGAAAGATACAACTTTTCCAGATCCAACCAAGGTGTGAGTGAGAAAAAAATAAATATATATAATGGCTGAACGTAGGATAATGATGGCCAGATATGACTATCCCTCCAACCCCCCCCCCCCCCCCCCCCCCACCACCCTTTATTTTCTGAAAGCGGATCGTACGACCAATGAAGAAGTGCAGTAGTTATGTAGACTGAGGTACCTGCCTTGGGAAAGAGGAAACACGGTCTGGCATTGGCTCTTTCGCTACCTTATGAGAGTAAAATACAGAGCAAAGTGTTTTCCGAACTGGATTTGGAACAATTAGACTCAGAAGAAGGTCTGGAGATTCTATTACGTTTTATGGATAAGATTTATCAAAAGTATGACTTGTTTACTGCGTACAAAGCCTGGTCAGAATTCGATAGACACAGAGGATATCTCCATTGAGGACTATATAATGGGATTTAGCAGACTATACAGAAGGCTGCACAAACACAACCTGGAATTTCCACAATCTGTTTTGGCATTGAAGTTACTGGAATGTGCTAGAGTGAGCAACATGGATAGGCTGCTGGTTTTGACAGGAGTTAAGTTTGTGGAGAATGATCCCTTATTCGATCAGGTGATAAAGGACTTAAAGAAGTTTCTGGGGAAACATTCAATTCTTATGGCTCTTATGACACAAATGGGTCAGTCAGCAATAAAGCAGACTAAGGAAGATACACTACTGACAGGATGGCGAGATCGTATGGCTCATAAGAAGCGAGCACTTTTCCAGGAGACACATCCGGAGTGAGACTCATACAGAGTGAGAGATTTAAACTTGGTAATTTGGTGCAGTGAGGTAATTCGGTGCAGAGTGTGAGGAGGTGCTTTTTAACCCTGGTAAGTGACTGGTAAGTAGTCTCTCTTTTTCTTTTCATTGTCTAATTTATTTATTTTTATTTTTAAATTCTAGTTGTTTAAGTTTACCAAGGGTTTAAGACATGGCAGGAGATCCCAGACCCGTGTCATGCTCCTCGTGTGCGATGTGGGAGCTCAGGGACACGTCCACTGTCCCTGGCTCCTTCACGTGCAAGAAGTGCGTTCAGTTGCAGCTCTTGTTAGACCGCTTGACGGCTCTGGAGCTGCGGATGGACTCACTTTGGAGCATCCGCGATGCTGAGGAGGTCGTGGATAGCACGTTTAGCGAGTTGGTCACACCGCAGGTGAAGGTTACTGAGGGAGATAGAAAATGGGTGACCAAAAGAAAGAGCAAGAGTAGGAAGGCAGTGCAGGTGTCCCCTGCGGTCATCTCCCTGCAAAACAGATATACCGCTTTGGATACTGTTGAGGGAGATGGCTCACCAGGGGAAGGCAGCAGCAGCCAGGTTCATGGCACCGTGGCTGGCTCTGCTGCACAGCAGGGCAGGAAGAAAAATGGCAGGGCTATAGTGATAGGGGACTCGATCGTAAGGGGAATAGACAGGCGGTTCTGTGGACGCAATCGAGACTCCAGGATGGTATGTTGCCTCCCTGGTGCAAGGGTCAAGGATGTCTCGGAGCGGCTGCAGGACATTCTGGGGGGGGGGGAGGGTGAACAGCCAGCTGTCGTGGTGCACATAGGCACCAACGATATAGGTAAAAAACGGGATGAGGTCCTACAAGCGGAATTCAGGGAGTTAGGAGTTAAACTAAAAAGTAGGACCTCAAAGGTAGTAATCTCAGGATTGCTACCAGTGCCACGAGCTAGTCAGAGTAGGAATGTCAGGATAGATAGGATGAATGCGTGGCTCGAGAGATGGTGCAAGAGGGAGGGATTCAAATTCCTGGGGCATTGGGACCGGTTCTGGGGGAGGTGGGACCAGTACAAACCGGACGGTCTGCACTTGGGCAGGACTGGAACCGATGTCCTAGGGGGGGTGTTTTCTAGAGCTGTTGGGGAGGGTTTAAACTAATGTGGCAGGGGGATGGGAACCAATGCTGGAAGTTGGAAGGTAGTAAAACAGGGACAGAAACAAAAGGAAGTAAGGGGAAAAGTGCAAGGCAGAGAAGACATAGTCAGAAATCCATCAGGGCGACAGTACAAGGTACAGTGACTGAGGGGAGCACAGTGAATAGGCCCAGTAATAACAAAAGGAATAAAACTGGAGATGTTAAGATTCAAAACAGAGGTAAAAAAACCAACATAAGTGTACTTTACCTGAATGCTCGTAGTATTCGGAATAAAGTAAATGAGTTGGTGGCACAAATCATCGTAAATGACTATGATTTAGTGGCCATTACTGAAACATGGTTAAAGGATGGTCACGACTGGGAGTTAAATATCCGAGGGTATCAAACTATTCGGAAGGACAGAGTGGATGGTAAGGGAGGTGGTGTTGCTCTGTTATTTAAGGATGACATCCGGGCAATAGTAAGGGATGACATCGGTGCTATGGAGGATAAGGTTGAATCCATTTGGGTGGAAATCAGGAATAGTAAGGCGAAAAAGTCACTGATAGGAGTAGTCTATCGGCCACCAAATAGTAACGAGATGGTAGGGCAGGCAATAAACAAAGAAATAACTGATGCATGTAGAAATGGTACAGCAGTTATCATGGGGGATTTTAATCTACATGTCGATTGGTTTAACCAGGTCGGTCAAGGCAACCGTGAGGAGGAGTTTATAGAATGTATCCGCGATAGTTTCCTAGAACAGTATGTAATGGAACCTACGAGGGAACAAGCGGTCCTAGATCTTGTCCTGTGTAATGAGACAGGATTGATTCATGATCTCATAGTTAGGGATCCTCTCGGTAGGAGCGATCACAATATGGTGGAATTTAAAATACAGATGGAGGGTGAGAAAGTAAAATCAAATACTAGTGTTTTGTGTTTAAATAAAGGAGATTACAAGGGGATGAGAGAAGAACTAGCTAAGGTAGACTGGGAGCTAAGACTTTATGGTGGAACAGTTGAGGAACAGTGGAGAACCTTCCAAGCGATTTTTCACAGTGCTCAGCAAAGGTTTATACCAACAAAAAGGAAGGACGGAAGAAAGAGGGAAAATAGACCGTGGATATCTAAGGAAATAAGGGAGAGTATCAAATTGAAGGAAAAAGCATATAAAGTGGCAAAGATTGCTGGGAGATTAGAGGACTGGGAAATCTTTAGGGGGCAACAGAAAGCTACTAAAAAAGCTATAAAGAAGAGTAAGATAGAGTATGAGAGTAAACTTGCTCAGAATGTAAAAACAGACAGTAAAAGTTTTTACAAATATATAAGACAAAAAAGAGTGGCTAAGGTAAATATTGGTCCTTTAGAGGATGAGAAGGGAGTTTTAATAATGGGAAATGAGGAAATGGCTGAGGAACTGAACAGGTTTTTTGGGTCGGTCTTCACAGTGGAAGACACAAATAACATGCCAGCGACTGATAGAAATGAGGCTATGACAGGTGAGGACCTTGAGAGGATTGTTATCACTAAGGAGGGAGTGATGGGCAAGCTAATGGGGCTAAAGGTAGACAAGTCTCCTGACCCTGATGGAATGCATCCCAGAGTGCTAAAAGAGATGGCTAGGGAAATTGCAGATGCACTAGTGATAATTTACCGAAATTCACTAGACTCTGGGGTGGTCCCGGTGGATTGGAAATTAGCAAACGTGACGCCACTGTTTAAAAAAGGAGGTAGGCAGAAAGCAGGAAATTATAGGCCAGTGAGTTTAACTTCGGTAATAGGGAAGATGCTGGAATCTATCATCAAGGAAGAAATTGCGAGGCATCTGGATAGAAATTGTCCCATTGGGCAGACGCAGCATGGGTTCGTTAAAGGCAGGTCATGCCTAACTAATTTAGTGGAATTTTTTGAGGACATTACCAGTGCAGTAGATAACGGGGAGCCGATGGATGTGGTATATCTGGATTTCCAGAAAGCCTTTGACAAGGTGCCACACAAAAGGTTGCTGCATAAGATAAAGATGCATGGCATTTCGGGTAAAGTAGTAGCATGGATAGAGGATTGGTTAATTAATAGAAAGCAAAGAGTTGGGATAAATGGGTGTTTCTCTGGTTGGCAATCAGTGGCTAGTGGTGTCCCTCAGGGATCCGTGTTGGGCCCACAATTGTTCACAATTTACATTGATGATTTGGAGTTGGGGACCAAGGGCAATGTGTCCAAGTTTGCAGATGACACTAAGATGAGTGGTAAAGCGAAAAGTGCAGAGGATACTGGAAGTCTGCAGAGGGATTTGGATAGGTTAAGTGAATGGGCTAGGGTTTGGGAGATGGAATACAATGTTGACAAATATGAGGTCATCCATTTTGATAGGAATAAGAGCAAAAGGGATTATTATTTAAATGATAAAATATTAAAGCAGGCCGCTGTGCAGAGAGACCTGGGTGTGCTTGTGCATGAGTCGCAAAAAGTTGGTTTCCAGGTGCAACAGGTGATTAAGAAAGCGAATGGAATTTTGTCCATCATTGCTAGAGGGATGGAGTTTAAGACTAGGGAGGTTATGTTGCAATTGTATAAGGTGTTCGTGCGGCCACACCTGGAGTATTGTGTTCAGTTTTGGTCTCCTTACTTGAGAAAGGACGTACAGGCGCTGCAGGGTGTGCAGAGGAGATTCACGAGGTTAATCCCAGAGCTGAAGGGGATGGATTACGATGGGAGGTTGAGTAGACTGGGACTGTACTCGTTGGAATTTAGAAGGATGAGGGGGGATCTTATAGAAACATATAAAATTATGAAGGGAATAGATAGGATAGATGCGGGCAGGTTGTTTCCACTGGCGGGTGAAAGCAGAACGAGGGGACATAGCCACAAAATAAGGGGAAGTAGATTTAGGACTGAGTTTAGGAGGAACTTCTTCACCCAAAGAGTGGTAAATCTATGGAA